>NC_143014.1:123691583-123843458 GCF_055824585.1 Amblyomma mixtum
CTGCTTTTGTGCGGTTTGAGACAGCCAGATAACCCTGGGCAACTGTGTTGACGTGCACTTTGTCTGAATGACTTATCTGCAGTAATGGCCCAATCATATTTCAGGCACTGCATGACATATGCTTGTAGATCAATGTATTTAGCACACATTATGGCTAAACCCGTGTTCATTCTGAAGAATGGCAGCAAGTTCGATGCCTTAAGATACCAGAACATTGTGCCATTGTTTGGAAAGCAAGACACATAGAAAGGTAACGGTATTGTATTTTTTTTTTACATAAAACCACCAAACACACAACAAATTGACAGACAGTACACAAAGCCTAATGCTATTTCATTTTTTTCCAAGTGTTAATTTTATCTCCACCACTGTAAAAAAAAAAAAAAAACGTCTTCCTAGAGAATTTCAATAAATAAGGCGCAGGAATATATACAAAAACCGTAAAAAAGACAACACAAAAATTTTAAGCTATTTACAAACATTTCAGCATATATTACAAGAGGCAACAGAATGGCAATAGGAAAGAACGATTGTTTCCATGCACCCCTTTTTAAACTGAGCACACAAACTATGTTTAGTAGATGATCAACAGAATAAGGATTCTGCCTGCTCCAAGGTGTTGGTAACCTATATAAACATCGTAGTGCCAGAGAACCTTTGGTAGATTTTGCCATTTCATATGGGATCACGCTCGCAAAAAAAAAAAAAAAAGAAGGCAAGTAGACGCGTTTTCCAGCACACCTTGCAGAGGCAGCAGCCACATATGCTGGCTGCTTGATCCCTAATAAAAGCTAAGACAACAGAGTGGAGGAGGAACATGTGTCTGACAAAAAGAAATGGCAGGATAGATACACATGTACAATTGCACTCAGCCCTATACTTTGCAGAACGGTCCAACATGTAAGAAAGAGCAGGACAATGCCCACATGGACAGAGAGGGAAAAAAAAACAAACTTATTCACACAGCAATGAAAGTATGCAAGTGACTAAAATTGTGCACTAAACAGCAACAAAACATCACAGTGCAGTGTGCGTATCAAAGCAATTTCATTTGATGGCACAGGAAGTTGCACGTTGGCATTACTTGTGTATACACTCTTTTGTATTGCTTCTTTTGACCTTGCTACTAAAGTAGGGAGCAGCATGCTGCGGAGACCGCAGTGCCATAAAGTGGTAGACTGCAGCCTAAAAGTGGCTAATACAAGTAACTGGCATCAAGTTATTGCTGCTGCACTACCAAGGCGTTGTGATAGCGAACAACTCAGTAAAACAGAGAAAAAGAGACACACACATAAATAGCAATGAGTGTGGTGGCAAAAGGCTCCAAACACAATTGAGGCTTACTTAACAAAGGTTCCAATATAAAGCAGTCGGAAAAAGCTATGTGACAGGCACAGATATATGCTTTCTAGGAAACTCGTACCCAAACCTGAGCAAGGTTATCCCAAGCTTTGGAACAGCCATACCCTATCGCACTTCGAGTAAAGTCAAAACTACTAGCAACATCATTCAGAGCTGTAAATATAATAGGTTTCTTTTTTCACTCTCTCACAGAAGTACAATACGGCAAACAACAATGTACAGGGTCAATCAGACTTACAGGGAAAATGGCTCCGCGTGGCCACGTACCTGCGGAGTGCTATTGCATCTAAGCCGTTCATGAATCAATGCAGATTGGCGCACGAGAAGAGGGACCTCGACGTGGTGCTTTGTGTCATCTGCCCCATTGCACGGGTTAGGGACCAGCTTGGTCGCAATGGTGCTCCACGTGGGCGCAGCCACGCGGAGCAGCGTTCCCTTTAAGTTTGATTGACCCTGTAGAACTTTAACCTAATTCACTTGCATTCAGGCTTATAAACCTCATAAAAGTTGAAGTCTTAAATGTTTTAACATGGACACAAATATGCACACAGTAAGAAGATCTATGGAAAGGCCAAAGGAGATTATGTAATGAATAAAAAGAGTACAGAGGTGAAGGGCCTCAGTGCTATAGCATACGAAAATGTTAGTGTTCTCACCCTTCTCAAATTCATCTTGTGAAACATGCAGAGATGGCAAAAAACGCTTGGCTCAGGGCAACAAAAGTGTATTTACATTTTGTATACAAAAACCAACATACTAGCCCAACCAAATATTCGTACCACACCACACCTCAAATGATTTCCTCTGCCATTAGGCAATACGGTGAAACAATCTTCCATGACAACAAGAGGGACAGTGCCGTAGGTTAAAGCATCAACACAACAATTAAAATAAAAATGGTTTCAAAGTGGATGGCGCAATTCTCGTTATGCCCACAGCCACTAATCGGGAATGTGCAACAGCCCCTCCAAAGTTAACAATTACACCCAATGGCCTTGCCCAAGGGTGTGAAGGAATTAGAGCCAGTAATTACAGATAATGCACAAAACCAATTACACCAGTTAGTTAACAAGTCTACCAATCACAGGAGAGGCTGACAACTAAAGGCTGTGAGAAGTGTCCTGCCAATAAATAAGAGTAGTAGATGGTGCGGTCCGTGGTGGGCAGCAGGGATTAGGTCCTCAGGAGCAGCGGAGGGTGTTTCGTTCCACATCACTGGAGCCTTCCTCCTCAGAAACACGCGCCTTAATGACAATAGACTCTCCTAGGTTCCCAACAAGTGGCATAGAGGTGGGTCCTGTACTGGGTCCTTGCTCAGCTGGGTCACAGTCCATGGTGTTTCCCTGTGACGGACTCTCCAGGCCAGATGTGTGAGCAGGGCTCTCCTCCTCATCTGAGCTGAAAGTTGAGTGTGATGACTCAGAGTCTGATTCAGCATCTTCTTCTTCTTCGCCAGTGAAGGAAGCCCCTGGACTGTCAGAATCTTCAGAGTCCACATAGACTTCTGCTCCAGAAAAGATGTACGTAGACGGCGAAGTGAAGAGGTAGTGGCCCTCTGCAATGGCAACAAGCATACTTATCACAATAGGAAGAGTAAGTTAGGTAAAAAGATATCAGCCAGAACAAAGAGCTCTCAGGATTTTACAGTACAGTAGAACCTCGATCATACGACTTTCAGGGGACCGCGTGAAGCCATCGCATAATCTGGGCGTCGTATAACAAGAAATCACTCACAAACGACACATTTGTGTAGTAAACTCCTCTGCAACTCTGGCTTTCGAAAATTAATTGAAGCTCTTTCATGGAAAGTGCACATTTTCGTTCTACGAGAATTAGTTCAGAGATCGTGCGAAGCCAGGCTTTTCAACTACGAAGAGGCCGCCGCGTGCGCTTCCATCACTGCATATTTAAGTAGACGTCATGTGCGCCTCGAAAACAATGATTTCAAGGCACCAGAAATAAGGCTGCTCTGACTCTTCGAAGATGTTTTGTGGAGCACAGTACGACCATGCCAGCGATACACCAATGCAGCTAGCTACTGCTCCTAGCGACGTGCACTTGATGCGGCCTGTTGCAGCTAGCTCGTGCATTTCATTGGTCTCGAGGGATGCCTCGCTCTCTTGCCAGCTCTTTCGCGTTGGCCTCAAGCACTTCTGTGGCCACTGGAAGTGCCGCTGACCTCCACAATTTCACGGACTCTGTCAGTGATGATTCCACATTGTGATGACTGCCTTCGCGCCCGCTAAGGCCCTCCTCATTGCGGTGCATGAAAAAAGTCAATCACATTGCCCTTCCAAAGGCGAACATTCTTTTCGTCCATGCCAAAGTCCCGACCAGCCTGCAAGTTTGAAGACTGCTCTGCAGCAAGTACAACTTTTTGCCTGAAAGCAGCACTACAATGACACCGTCTGCTTTGTGCTATGATGTCGGTGAAAAACCACGTGCGAAAAACTTGCACTGCCACATAAAGTGCCCATGCCGCCACACAAACCGAAAACAAGGTAAAAATGGTAACCAATGCTCGTGTCTGCTTTAAACAGCATCAGCTATGGATAGTAACAGCTACAGATCCATCTTTTGTTGGCATTTCAAGGGAGCGCCACCTGCGTGCTACTTTGTTTCATTTCTATGCGTTGTCATGGTATCTTATGAATATGACAAAATCCTCGAACCTAAACCGACCTAAGAGTTTCATATCTCATATTTAAAAAAAAAAAAAAACCACCCGCCTAGATTCGAATAAGTACAGTCTCAGTGAATCAACAGTTGGCACAGCTACATTGTTTATCATTGGGAGCTCCCATGACAGCACACTGAAGCACTCCCATTAACCACCTTCATGCTGTGAAACCACCCTTGAATACATTGCAGCCTCACTGTTCGGAGAAAGTGCAAACAACCTTGAGAGCTTGTGTCTGGCTTGCACTTAGGAAGTTGCTGTGAACGACAGCTTCATGCAGGCTGCTGGGCAGCATGTGAAGCGAAGCAACACTTCACATTCTTGTATTGCAACAATACTTGCTATGCTGACATTCTGTTCTGATGGCTCTTGCTTATAGAAACAGTACTGAATGTGAAAGTTATGAACCAATCATGAATGGTGATGATCAGTCACCAGAATTCTGGAAGGGTGTCACTAATGTTTTTCACTTTTATATAAATTTCAGACTTATCCGAAATTTCTTGATAAAAATGACATCTACAATAAAGGGACACCACATTCTCATTCTAAATGCACTTATTATACCACTTCATTTTTAATCAAAATACAGCCACTAGCAGCTTACACACATTTTGCTAGCCAAAATGCCTAAATAATGTGAAAAAGAACAGGTCTAGGATATTACAGCAAAATCTCCGTGATATGAACACAGCTGATAAAAATTTCGCGATGATACGAATTCGTAAAATTCCCCGGCTGAAGTGCATTGTGTACAATGTGCGGAATTTCCGATGTTCCGAACTCTCTTCCGCGCCACTGTCGATGATAGGAACATGCCAGCCGCAACTGCACTCTCGAGCCCTAAGCACTGCCCGTATATCACAAACGTCGCGAGAGTTAATCGCGCACAATGCACCGCTTCTCACGATCAATACGTACCAGGCAATTAGCGATCGCGATGTTGGCAAGTGTGGGCAGTGAGCAGCGATGCGCCCACACATTGCAGACATCAAGATCGCCAGTCGCGCTGTACGGCTGTGACTAAAACTTGTCAGCTGTAATAAGATCTGCGTGAATGCATTTTTCATGCTTCTGCATAGAATTTTGTTTGTTTGGATGATACAAAATTTCGAAAAATATAAATTTTTGCATGACCCCGTCAGATTCATATCACAGAGATTCTACCGTAATGTTTGAGCTATGGGTAATCTTTCATCTTATCCACTGCACAAAGAAGACGGTTTATGGTTTATAGGGGTTCAACGTCCCAAAGCGACTCAGGCTACGAGGGACGCGTAGTGAAGGGCTCCGGAAATTTTGACCACCTGGGGTTCTAGACGGGATCACAACTCACCTGGTAGCCGAGAAGCAACGCTTTCTCTGATTCTTGGCTTCCAAAGACACTCGGAGCAGTCCAAACTGTCTGCCTGGCTTTCTACTGTGGGAGTCATTTCCCCACATGTGGAATCTGGCATGATCTCCTCTCCTGCGCAGTAATGTCAGGCCATCAGAGTAATGCTTAGTACACACTGTGAAAAACTTAATGCTTCCACAAGCATAGCTTGCAGCAAATAAATGCACACACCACATAAATAAAAATTAATGCTCTGTTGCCTAACTGAAATCTAGGTGATAGCAGCCCAAAATATAAAATGAAGCTTTACACATGAATAAACAGTGACATTTTTATGCAATAAATAGTGCAGAAAGGTATTTCATCAGTGCTGCAACTTCAAGGCTTTTCAATCACACAATGTGCAACTGTGCTACCATGACCAAACTCAGACAAGCTGTTGCAACATATCACTCACCTGTGGCAGTGCTGCTAGAAGGGGTATTTCCATTCTCATCTGCTGCTACAGTGCCCCTTTGCTCAGCAGTCTCCCGGATTTCTGACACTGACTTGGCAGACACTTGGGGAGGCAGAGATGTGAGCTCTGTCAATGGTGCCAAAGGCTCTTCATTTGAATCCACATCCCAGCCAAGCCTTCAGAGCAAGAAAAAAGAGTCAACCAGATTGTCAACACCAGTGGAAAAACCCTCAAAAATTTCACTGAACACAGTGACAAACCTGTTGCACAGCTCCTTGATAATGACATCGCAGTCACCCAACAGCTCCACGTCAAAAGTAACGTGCTTCAGTGATTCTCGGTTAATTAGTATCTGAGGCACCTCAGGTGGAATGGAACCTATGGGAGAGCAAGAGAGGTGTTGGATATGAACAAACAACGCAGCTAACCAAGATTCCCTGTTGCAAAAATTTAATTCACAGCACTTTTCATGCCTTCTTTCTGCACTCCATGCATTCCATACACAAGGCATTTTGAATTAAAAGGTCACTGATCAGGACTGATGTTTAAAAAAATAAACAAGAACACTAACTACGCAGATTTGGCAGTCACAATCATCTTTACAAAATTTTAGAGCCATGCGTGTAATAAGTGACAGTAATGACAGCCTGAATTCAAACCAAAGCTCTCTTGACACAGCCAATTTCCTTCTCAACGCAGGTGAAGGTAAAGGCTCATTGAAGGAATAGAGGCACCTAATTTTTGGATGCATATTTTTTCCTCTGGATCGCTGCGCTGCATGAGTCATAACGTCGAGTTCACCTACGGCAGCTGAATGAAACTCCCTCTCATGTTGTATTTTCAGAAATTAGGAAAATTAGTAACTTCCCCACTGTTCTGACATTCCTACTGATGTCTGTACAACAATTATATAAAAAAAATGAGAACTTGGCTTCCAACATGAAATTCCGCCGAAAATGCTTAAATCCACGCTTTTTCACAATGGCGTCGGAAACTAGGGGCCTTAATCATAGGTATCATGTTGCATTTTCACTTTACTTGTTTGGTTATTTCTTTTTCTGCTGCAGCTTTAATGTGTTTTCCTGCATACCGTAGATGCAGAGAATGCATTTTAAATCTCCTGCTGACCAATCGCCATGTCCTACAGCAGTATTGATACTAACTGTGTTTTAGCACAGTGCGATGAGCTGGGCCTTATTGTGATTTGCCAGGTCCAGATGACAGGTGTCACTGCACACCTGCCAAAGCGCAGACGGGGCACATAATGTAGACTTCAAATGCAGTTCTGGACCTGTTCCTAGAAGCAAAGCTACCTTAGCTTGTGTGAGAAAACACCTTGGAGAGGACACGGATGAGATAAGCATGGCAAAACTCCCCGACTGCAATGGCTGTAATTCTGCTATTAATGACTGTTTACACAAATTTTTTTAACATCACATTCCTTGGACAATGCCTCAAATCTCAGAGGCATAACAGAACTCTCAACCAGAAGGTGGTCGGGGCCCTTCAAAGATTCAAGCTCCTTGTTAAAGTACACCTGCTTAAGACAGAGTTATATTTACACGGTTACAGCTTAGCGTGAGTAAGCAACCAAAGGTCACTTTTACTTAAGGGGGGACACTGGTCTTGAAAAGAATTTTATTAATTTAGTCATAGTTATGAAATTTTCAGGGCACATGTATTTTTGTGCGCTGATTCTAGATATGTCATTTAATTTCATGTAAAACAATTCCTTGAGCAGTTATGCACTTTTTATGCATGTATTTTGCGGAGAGTTTTGAAGAAAATTTGCTGCAGGAAATTCGCTGAAATGTATGCCATTAGGTTCTCTTGACACCAAGGAATACAATAAGGGTAAAATTATCATCCTGGCTATCATAGAACTTGAGTAATAGGGTACTGAAGCTGCCACCTCACACACAGAAATACACATTTTCCTTCTCATTTCTGAAGCGACACCTTCAAAACTCTATAACTTAAGTTCTATGATAGGCAGGAAGACAATTTCACCCTTATTGTATTCCTTGGTGTCAAGAGAACCCAATGGCATACATTTCAGCGAGTGTCCCGCAGCAAATTTTCTTCAAAACTCTCTGCAAAATACTAGCATAAAGAGTGCATGAGTGCTCAAGGAATTGTTTTACATGAAATTAAATGACATATTTAGAATCAGCACACAAAAATACATATGCCCTGAAGATTTTGTAACTGTGACTTCATTAATAAAAATTTTTTTTTCAAGACCAGTGTCCCCCTTAAACTATGATGCATATGTCTGTGAAATGAAATTTTCAATTTTCATGCAAATATTTGATTAAACATGTGTGAAGTTCTGACACCACTGGTGCACTTTCATTTATGCTAAATACACCATGTGGGCTTTATTATCATTGGCACGTGTTAAATTTTGGGCCCGATAAAAGACAGGGACACAAACACGTGCAGAAGTGCCTCTATGCGGCAGCAGTCGCAGTGCAATGATGAAACTAAAATTGTAAATTGTAATCTGTGGGGTTTAGTGTCCCGAAATGACACATGGGCCATAGTGAAGAGCTCCAGATTAATTCTGACCACGTGGGGTTTCTCAATGTGCACCGACATCCCTGAGTACACGGGCTAATTTGCATTTAGTCTCCGCTGAAACGTGACCACCGCAGCCGGGATTGAGTTCGCATCCTGGGGCTCAGCATTACAGTGCCCTAACCACTGTGCCCATGTGGCGGGGCTGGGATAAAGAAGAGAAGCCAGTGAGCACTCACTAGGAATGAGGGCCACTGGGCGCACTTTGAGCGAGGACCCCATGACAATGAGCAGGTCGCACTGGGTCTTGTCACGGCTCATGGCTTGGTGGAACTCCTGGGAAAGGCCTTCCCCGAAGAACACAATATCGGGCTTCATGACTGCCATTTCCCCACTTGCCTCCACCTCTTCTGGGCTACAGTTGGGGCAAACCGGAATGCGCTGCAAGGAGAGGAAGCCAAGCACCATTTCAATCAGTTGCACAGGATGAACCACAGCATGTACATGCATTTCTTTGCAGAGATGATGGACGCACGCAACCTGTTACTTCACTCTCCGGGTAACTCTCTGAGCACTTGAACATGACATACGCAAGTCGAACGGGCTGACCAACAACACACTCAAAGTATCCCAGGGAAAAATGCAGCCAACGGTACCTTTACCAAGGAACCAAAGCAACAGGCCACACACTTCCATTTGGGACCCACCCTGTTTTTTATAGCCTAATTATGAGCAAATAAAGCTTAGAATCCAGCTGGGGGAAAAAAAAACACATCACTGTCACGTCTTTACGTGGGGCTCCCACAAATGGATAACTGGGAACTGCAAACTGAAAGTTCTTTGCCACAAAGTAAACTACTTAAGCTGAACTTATATTCCGAACCATCACAGAAGTCAAAAAGCAGAAAACTCTGAAAATCCTCGGCAAAATACAGGAGCATTGCAGGTCCTGTCTCCTGTCTTTGGCACCTTTTTCCAAGGTAAGTGACGCGTCAGTTCCTTGTGCCTTTTTTACCTGTCCCTGGCACAACAAGCTGCCTCAGCCTAGGTTTTTGTTCCGTTTTCTTTCAGTGAAGGCTGTTAGGATCTGTTAAGATCCTGTGTCAAGATAAGGTAACTGACACATTTATGAAGTGAAATTGTCAATTACGTCCTTGTACCTCATTCACTAGTTGCATTTCTCAAAATCAGGCAGTTTCAACCATACATTTTCCCTGATAATATGTTTTTCCGCAATTATTTTAAAAAACATATCAGCAATGTTTTACTGTATACAGTAGACTCGCGAATAATTCGGATACAGTAGACTTGGATTATTCGTACTTTTGGTTAATTCAAACAAATTAAAAGATTTTGGTGGCTGGCTACGTTTTTAATGTGTTTTAAAGCCGCTTTATTCTTACCGCGATTTCTCTTAGATTTGGATAATTCGAACTTTTCTGTCGTGCTCAGATGCTCCCGCCGTGCGAAAGAGCGGTGACAAACGGATGAGTCAGGTTTGCAGCACTGCGTGAACAGAAAACCCGGCCCCTCCAGCCGTTTAGTTCCGATGCGGCCGGAAGGGGGGCCATGTCGATCGGAGTTGCCCTGTTGCGGCACGGTTTCATTTTCTGAGATTTGCTACCAGCCCGCGACGGCTGCAGCTATTCAATGCGCGTCTGCGAACTAGGCCCAACTAGGCCTTTGTGATATGTAGTTTGTGATATGTAGTTCAGATTTGATACTTAAAACACTTAAATTAACAAATGCTACACGTCAAACTTACAAAGACTGAGACATGCTATTCTGGAGGGCTTAATGACAGTTTGAATTTTATTCACCGAGCAACATTAAACATGGCCACTGTGGGTGCGAACTGACCTTGCGAACCGATGCACAGCAACTTCAAATGTTTGCCTGCTTACATTAACAGCTCAACACTGGGGTTAGTGCAAGCTACCTAAAAGCATGCATTGCAACAGCACTTTGAAGCCATTCCCTTGACTATAAACACTCTTTCTTCAACTGAGTACTCTCCCTTTCCCACCTCAGATTGCCAAATTCAATGCACCCTTTACATACCTGACTAAAGATGTCTTCCTTGATCATATTGCAGTCCACTTTATGGTGACACCTTGTGCAAGAAGCCGTGGCAAAAGAACCTATAAACATAACAAAACAAGGGCATTAGCACCACATATGCTACCTACAGATGCAATGAACCCCTTTCTTTACTACTCACGCATCTTCACCTCAATGCTGCGTGCCTGCCTACAGTCACCAACCGATTTTCTCATCTCCAACAATGCAGACTTGCACGACATTACACACCCTCTTGAGGGACTGTTAAGCACTTCAGAAGAACATGTACAGGGTCGTCCACTCTAAGTACGAACACGACGCAGCGTGGCCGCGCTCCGCAGGGCGCGATAGCATCCGGCGCGGTCGCGCATCGAAGATCTGCGGCGCAGGTGCACACGGGCCTGGAGGCGGTGCTTCGTGTCGTCTGCTACAGCGCGGGTGCGCACAGTGCTTGCTCTGCGGTGAAGCGCACCTAACTTTTCTGCATGGTTACAGCGCTCGTGTGCACGGAGACAGCACTGCGGGAAAGCGCACTAACTGCAGCGCGTTGTCGCTGGTTGCGCGTACGAAAACTCTGCGGCCTCTCGTCTCAGTGCCACAATCTGTGATATGCATGTGTTGCTGCAAATTTGTCATTTCAGGTTTGAATTGATTTGGTTTATGGGGTTTAATGTCCGAAAGCGACATAGACTGCAAGGAACGTTATAGCCGAGGACCCCAGACTATTGTCGACCACGTGGGGTTTTTCAACATGTGCTGACATCCCACAGTAAACGGGTGCCTTACGTTTCACCTCCATTGGAACGGGGCTGCCGCAGTCAGGGTCAGACCAGCGACTTTCGTTTCGAACACTTTGGCTTCTGTCAGATATATGTCAGACCCCGATTGCGGCGGCCCCGTTCCAATAGAGGCGAAACGAAAGGTACCCGTTTACTGTGGGATGTCAGCACATGTTAAAAAACCCCACGTGGTGGACAATAATCTGGGGTCCTCGGCTATAACGTCCCTTGTAGTCTATGTCGCTTTCGGACATTAAACCCCATAAACCAAATCAATTCAAACCTGAAATGACAAGTTTGCAGCAATACATGCGTATCACCGAGATCGTGCCCCTGAGACGAGAGGCCGCTGAGTTGTACGCGCAACCAGCGACAACGCGGTGTAGTTAGTGCACTTTCCCGCTGTGCTGTCCGGTTCACGCGAGCGCTGTAATCATGCAGAAAGTTAGGTGCGCTTCACCGCAGAGCAAGCACTGTGCGCACCCGCGCTGTAGCAGACGACACGAAGCTCCGCCTCCAGGCCCGTGTGCGCCTGCGCCGCACAGCTTCGATGCGCAACCGCGCCGGATGCGCTCGCGCCCCGCGGAGCGCAGCCACGCTGCGCCGTGTTCGTACTTAGAGTGGACGACCCTGTACATGCCCACGATAATTTTGGGCTCCCTAGAACCGATAGATTTTTCAGACTATTAGTTGTATATGAGCATCACTGTCATCAGCCAACTCCTCACCGCCATGAAAAGCACCATCATGGAATAAAAAAAATTCAATGTGCAGATGGACTGGCTTGAATGGGAACTGCAACTTCAGCGAATCATTGCTGGCATTCAAATTAAATGCACGGACTGCTCCTTCCGTTTGATGTCCCCAGTACCATGGTCCCGAGTAGTGGCACAGCAGCAAAAAAAACATGGCTTACAAAGGAGAGCATGCAAACTTTGTGATTTTTTTTTACCATTTGCAGGTGCTGCCAAATCTGGAAAATTGGTTGGCAATTGCAATGGCAAACCAGCAAAGTTTAGAAACAATATATCACTGTAGTTCATGTACTTCAGTTAGTTATATATGGTTAGTTGCAGCACAACCACCTACAGCCATCATGTGCCAGGCATAAGATTGAATAGAGTCAGCGGAACATGTCAAGGTGGCTCCCCTACCACCACCACGTGCACCTGTCCAGCACTAGCATGCATGTTCACCCTTGCCTTACTGCTAGTGATGCCATTATTATGAGAAGTGCAATGTGGGGAAGCCAACCAAACGAATGATGAAAAGGGTCCGGTCCTAGTGAAATTTTACAAGAGTGAGTTAGCTGCCAAAGAAAAACATTTTGCACAAAGGCGAAGTGCTCTAGGAGCATACCAATTTCCAACCATTGCAGACAATGCTTTGCAAAATAAGCATGTTCAAAGTGATATCATCAGGAATCCCAGTTACAAGGACATGTGAAATCTATATGTAAAGAAGCCTTGAAAATCCAAGCACATTCACTGCTAATTACCTTGTTTGCTAACACAAACTATGCCTACAAATTGGAAGTTCTTCGTGGAGAAAACTAAGGCACTCACCATGACATGTGATGACATTACGGATACCACAGGTTTGCTCTAGAGTATCAATGTTTTGTGTGTAGTTCCGCAGGAGTTTGTTGTTGTCCTCCAGGAGCTTTATGAACCTGTGGCTTGCAGATGGCGTGAACTGACCAGGGTATATTTCCTAAAAAGATGCAGAGAATGCCAAGGTCAATAACAATGACCATAACAAGACAAAGGTGTCTGATGTAGCATTATAACAGTGCTCCTACTGACATACAGTTTCTCTATTAGAATTCAAGATTAATGTGATAGATAACACATGGCAATACTTTCCACCATTCACAGCAGATTCCCTAGAAGAGAAAATGAAGGCAGGCAAACCAAGAAAAAAATACTATGTAGCATCAAGCAGTAAGAAACATACATGCCACATTCAAGCCAAAATACAACACACGCGAGGCTATAAAAGGCAGTTTAGTGGCAGACAGAAACATGGAAATTCTGGCAAGAATTAGTAACATCACTAAAAGTAGCATCTTAAAATACAAAACTAACTTCAATAAGGTAAAAAAAATGCTAAAATGCTAACTTCATTACAAGTAAAAGACAGCAACATGGCAATTCTGGCAAGAATTAGTAACATCACTAAGGTAAAAAAAAATGCTAAAATGCTAACTTCATTACAAGTAAAAACCTATAATGATGGGCACTTACGTGCATAAAATACCAGGAAACTGAAAAAGTAAATAAACACCCAAATAACAAAACATCTGAATGAATAACTCCCCTCTCAGCAGACGAGATGACATGCCTTTTTTAACTATAATAACAAAAATAATATAATAATTATTATTGAGGAGCAGACTCCGAGGATCACCTTAGCAAACTTGAAGAAAGGCCGTGGGTCTTTGCGGAAGTAGTGAATGTCGAACATAGCCTGTGGGTCTGGCAGCGCGGGGAAGTCCTTGCTCAAGCGAGCATAAATCCCATTTCGCGAGCGAAAATCAGGAATCCCACAGGAGACAGAAACCTGTTCACAAACCACACACACAAATTAGTCAATCTTACTTTTGTACAAACCAAGGCCCATTCACTAACTTCTATCTCTCAAAGAACTCGTACCACTCTCCAAATGGCTGAAGCAATGGAAGCAGCAGTGGCATAAACATTTTTTCTTCTGCTAAAAGCACACCACACACAGAAGTAAGATTATATGCACAGTAAAAGCTCGTTAATTAGAACTCCAAGAGACTGGAAAAAAAAAAAATGTATCGGGAGCATCTGGGGGAGTAGGACTGCTCCAATCATAAAATCGCAAAAGCCGTCTGCATACTTAATGGTGTGACTCTGAACTCCACCGCTACTGCGGCGCACCCATCATAAGCAGTACCGTCGTGTATGTGGAGGCTTCACAGCAAAAACAGCGAACCGCACACGAGGAGCACGCTGTTTTGGCATGCTGCAGAAAGGAACCATGCAGACGAAAGCAAAGGGTATGGCTCAGCTGTACTGAAATGGTGAGAGGAAAAAAAATGGAAAAGAAAACACCACCACGCCAATCAGCATCCGAAATGGTGCTCAGCTGGGTTAGGTTGACTGGCTGATGCTGGCTGGTCGAGCCAACATCGCTGCAGGATAGCGCAAAGCTAAAAAAACTGGAACCGAAGCTAAGTGGTCACACTGTTCTTGGAGAGGGGGCAGTTCATTCATCCTCGCGCCTGCCATCGGCACACATCACAGGTGTGCGAGCGACTCTGCAGCATTATTTTGACAATTTCTTGCCGTACCAGTCAGACTTGGACGTGGCCTCCTTTGGGAGTCCGTTGAATTAACCGGCGAGAAAACCATAGTGTTCGAATTAGTGAATGTCCAAAGCCACAGATTTACATGGGCGCTGGCCAAAATCGAGCCAGCAGTTGAATTATACGGATTTCTTAATTAACGGGGGCCAAATTAACGAGCTTTTACTGTATAAAGATTACGAAGAAAATTACCACCACCCACATTACATATGTCTGAAGTACAATTTTAATCAGCACAAGAACCAAATTATTGGCCTCTGCTAGTAATTGTAGCTCCTATGCAGCTGTGGAGACATTCAAGTTGCCTCCAGTGATTATCTAAGAACTGGCGCACCTGTACTACCACAGTTGAGCTGGAGGCCATGGAGCAAAAAATAGAGCTGCGAACTGAGTGTATGCCAGTAGCGATGTGCAGCATATTGTGTTAGCTGGTTCAACCGCACTTTGCGTTGCACCTCAGTGCCACATCCATTTCTGGAGCTTCCTCCACTTGATGAGTGCTTCAAGGGACCAATCTCGAGAGATCTAAGCTAGAATAGAGGCCCAGGTCTACACCTGGGCTATAAACGAGCTTAAAAATTTTAAGAGAAGGGAGGATGAAGGTTGGTAGGTAATGACCCACTGACATGCCACTCAGCGTCCCAAAGAACATGCAACTTCGCTTGGAGGCTGATGTATTCAGGACGAAGTCTCTTGTTCATGGTTAGCATATCCCAAGAGCAGCTGCACATTTAACAGGGAATTTTCTGTTCCGTCCCTATCTCAAATTTATGGTCACACCAATGTCGCTGCCTTACACAATGTGCACGCACCAAAAAATTAATCTGTTGAAAACGTGCACTGCACTCAACAGCACAGAATCAGCTACTTACACCAGCGCCAGTAAGCACAAGAACCCGCTGGCAGGTACGAAGCAGGCTGACTACATCATCCAGGGTGTTGACGTGTGCCAGCTTGGTGCGTCGAGGGGGCTCCTCCTCACTCAGCATGCTGATGAGCACCTTCCACAGGGTGAGCCGGTCAAGACTGGGGGGGATGACAGCTCCATCGGGCAGGAGACGCTCCAAAAGAGAACGGGGGTCTGCTCCCAGGCTCATCTGACGCTGCACCCAACCCATGGGCCCTGCACCCACACCACAGTCACAAGCACCAATCATTAGGGCTCTGCTGCTAGCAAACGTACAACCAAATAATCGTGGCATTTGGTTTTATGCACTGACACAGTCTATCAGCAGACCACAAACCATTCACTGAACCACCTACTTTAACCTGTGTAGAAAAGAAATGCAAGGAACAATACAATCCAACACAGGTCAAGAAGCATACTGCAGTATAAAGAATTCCCATGACCTTCACATTCTATTTTATATGTGCAGAGAAACTTCCACCCTGCCTCACTACTACAGTGATAACATTTCATTGGAATCAGGTTGGTTTGGTTTGGTTTATGGGGTTTAACGTCCCAAAGCGACTCAGGCTATGAGAGACGCCGTAGTGAAGGGCTCCGGAAATTTCGACCACCTGGGGTTCTTTAACGTGCACTAACATCGCACAGTACACGGGCCTCTAGAATTTCTCCTCCAAAGAAATTCAAGCCGCCGCGGCCGGGATCGAACCCGCGTCTTTTGGGTCAGCAGCCGAGCACCATAACCGCTGAGCCACCGCGGCGGCATTTCATTGGAATCAGTCCCGCCACATAAACACCTCGGCGTGTTTATGTGGCGAGACTGATTCTTATCTTAACTGGTCTCTTCATACCGAGGACATAATTAATATGCTAATCGCATGTCTTATCGCATCACACTTAGGTCGCAACTTTTTTTAATGTTTTTTCTAATTTGAAACTATTGCTTCACAACAACATTAATATGATCAAAACCAGAGTATGCAACACATGTATGGGACCCTACTCATGACAACTTAATAATTTCGAAATGGTGAAAAATAACTCTGTATGTTATCCTTACTAACTATAACCGCACAGTAAGTGTAACTACTATGAAGTCTAATTTCTGCCTCCCATTGCTGACATCGCGTAGAGAAGTGTTCCGTATTGCCCAGTTCGACAAGTTGTATCACCATCCTGCTCTACGTGATCACCCCAGCCAATTTATGTATCCCGCCGCATTGATCATAATGATCCTAATCACAAAGTCGGAATTGTGTCATGCAACACGAAATGCTTCTTGCAGTCATTCCTGCCGCAAACCTCATGTGACTGGAACCACCTTCCCACAGAAGTTGCTGGCACTGAAAATTACGAGAAGTTCCGCGTAGCACTAGCTAACACTGTATATACAGGGGAAGGGGAATGAGGGGCTCGTTATAAATATGACAGAAGTCAACAGCCACAGAAACCAAGAGGCACAGGGGATTTTTTAAAAAATTTATTTATTTAATTTGTGGTGTTGATCAATTTCGAATATTACTGAATATGTTATCGCTTAAAGCTAATTGATTAGAAAAGCAGAAGAAAAAACAACCACATGCCGCCGGTGGGATCCGAACCCACGACCTCCGAATTACGCGTCCGGTGCTCTACCTCTGAGCTACGGCGACGGCTGTCAAATCTTCTGCTTTCGAGGGTATTTATGTTTACAAGTAACCTAACCTTGAGAGTGTTCATCAGCGCCACCCACGTTCATAAGCAGCGGACGTGAACGTCCTGAGTTACCGCAGGTGTGACGTAGAACGTCATCGAACGAAGAGGGTGGAAGCTGCGTGAGAACCCGCTTATGCTTCCTATGGCGTCAAGTTCTGGCAGCCTTGACGCCATAGGAAGCATAAGAGGGTTCTCACGCAGCTTCCACCCTCTTCGTTCGATGACATTCTACGTCACACCTGCGGTAACTCAGGACGTTCCACGTCCGCCGCTTATGAACGTGGGTGGCACTGATGAACACTCTCAAGGTTAGGTTACTTGTAAACGTAAATACCCCCGAAAGCAGAAGATTTGACAGCCATCGCCGTAGCTCAGAGGCAGAGCACCGGACGCGTAATTCGGAGGTCGTGGTTCGGATCCCACCGGTGGCATGTGGTTGTTTTTTCTTCTGCTTTTCTAATCAATTAGCATTAAGCGATAGCATATTCAGTAATATTCTAAATTGATCAACACCACAAATTAAATAAATAAATTTTAAAAAAATCCCCTGTACCCCTTGGTTTCTATGGCTGTTGGCTTCTGTCATACTGTATATACAGGTGCTATATAACATTCATGTAACCAACTGTATTTTTTGTATATGCAATTGTATATGCAACTGTAATTGCAACTTTATATGCAACTCGCTGAGACTACAAATGATGCTGTCTGATCATTCAAAGATGCAGAGTCTTGTCTTCTAAATGTTTTGACTCTGTTCAATTGTAAGAACTGTTCAAATTCATCTGGAAGTGAAGTCATGCCTAAAAAAAAAGGGGGGGAGGGGGGGACTAATCCTCACTGTTCATGGATGCGTGTAAACACAAAACAGAGTATATGTAGTGTGCTAGAGAAAGGGCTTGCCTTCACTGGTAGGCTTCCACTCTGCACCGGCCAGGTCTGAGAGGTCCGAGAGGCCAGACAGCTGACTGATGGTTGAAGCCACCTCATCTGCATCATCGTCGCAGATGTCATCTTTGGGAGCCGCATCAACAGCACCTAGGGCTCCGAGAAAGAGGTGGCCTGAGCTGTCCACTTCGCGTGCAACGCCTGCTGCAAGACCACCATGAGAGAAACCACACCAAAATGCATAAGCCAGCTATCAAAAAAAAAAAAGCAGGGCAGTCACTTCGAAACAAAACAGTGGCATGATAAGTGTTGGATACTACTTGAAAAACAATTCACTAGGCAGATAATGTGGCCTTGCTACGTACTAAATAAACCACACATTACAAGATGCCACTGACATCGGATATATGCCACAAAGTTTTTAAATGCACACCAAAACCACTGTTAGTGACCACTGTTCAATAATGAAATTTAACCCATGTTAGAAGATTCCCAAGGTGAACTACATTCCAATTCAGGCTGCAAATAATAATTAGCATACACAAACGGTATGCTACATAGCCCTACATGTAGCATACCACAAAGGTATGGTACATAGCCCTGTCAAAATATTCCCAGTTAAAAAAAGTTCCATCCTAGTCTGGCGCTTGAACCAGGCACCGCTGCCTGTCGGTGGTAGTCACTCTACAAAGCTTACTAGAACAGCTAGCAGATGGCAAGGCAAGTCGAACTGATCACTTGATTAACACCATAATAAGCTAGGCTAGAGCATTATAACATCTGGCATTAACCAAATTCACAAACCACTGTTTTATCCTGACATGAGAAGTACAAATGGAATGCACAGAATAAATATTGCATTTATGAAGACAAATTCATTTTTTTTTCAAGCAGGCAACTGAATTCCATCTTATGAAAGAAAGGTGTTAAAGAGGTACAGACAAAGCTATTCTGTTATTACTAGCCATTTTTTTGTCATCAGTTTCGGTTGTAATCAGCGGGAGCATATGGTGTCGTCAACCCACAGATGGCTGTGACGTGTTGGGAGTGTTTAGGTCATATGACGCACTAAAACAAACAGCAATATAATCATTGCCATGTAGTTTTAATTTACTACAATGCTTAGGCCAGCCTGCCTAAACAGCTGGAATGACAACAAACGGCATATCAGTCGTCATATTGTAGTTTTTTTTGTGCCTCATGTGACCTACACACTCCTAACATGTCACAGCCATCGGTGGGTTGACAACACTGAAGCTGAAACAGCATCAAGACATTCAATTATAAATTATTTAGCAGTCGTAGGTGAATACCACGCCATGAACCATATAGATACTTGAAAGAAGAAAACATAACTATAAGTAAAATTATGAGCCTATGGTCCTCTAAGCATGTCACCTAAAAGAGACAAGCGCAGACAACAGTGAGTAATTATTTACAAGGTTAGAAAAGAACCAACCATTAAAATTAAATTGTGGGCCCCAAAGCGACACATGCAAGACGCCATAGTGGAAGGGCCTCAGATTAATGCAAGGCCCCCCCCCCTTAAAGGGACACTGAGGAGAAATTGAAGTTTGCTTGTATCAACAGAATACCAGCTCCTGATTACAAAAACGCCACTCATACTGACAACAAAGCTCTTGTAACATAGAAAAGAGCAAGAACCAAAATACAGGTATCGCCGCCACAGGCCAAACTCACAAGTACAAGCGTGATGACGTCATAGGACAAAGCAGTGTTGCTAGAACCAAAGGTTCTAGCAACTCTAGGACCCGAGAAGCCACAAATCACTGAGGCGCAGCCAATGCATGCGCAAATCTCCTTGACGTCGCCAGATGGTGCCACGTGCCCGGCAGCTAGGCACGCGCCTGAAGCATCGGGACCAATCAGCGCCTGCTCACCGGCGTTAGGCGAGCTCCCGGTATTCCGCTAGCGGTAAGAATTAAGGTACACGGTATGCTAAAGGTGTCTACTTGCAAGAACTTCTTTGACGACTTCGAGAACGAGATCCATCGTAACGCTGGCAAAGCGCCAGTGCAAACGTAAGCGAAGCGACAGTAGCGACGGCCGCAATAGCCGATAGATGCCTTCAACGTGCGGCCGGCGGCAACTTTCTTTTCCGCTGCTGCTAGGCCGCACTGCTGGCCGGCAGAAATCACGGAGTCTGCGTTATGTCATGTTCACGTCATGTTTCACGCCACTTAGTCCTGTGTCGTCATAGGAGAATCCCAAGTTTGAATCAGAGCGGCGGGAAAAAGCTTTTTCAACTTCGAATCCAAATTTCTTAGAAATAAACGCATCTTTCGCTGCCGGCCAAGTGGCAACAAAGCCATGACATGCCGAACTATCGGATTTTGCTATAAAAAAAAATAGTAGTGCTCTCCTCACTGTCCCTTTAAAGGTGCACTGAAGAGGAATCTGAACTCGTCTTTTTGCCGTGGGAACTCGATCTACACGTTCCGAGCATTTTTAGAAACTGTGACTTATTGCCCTGTGCGGCCGATTTCCCTAATTAAATCGAATTAATGTCCGGCTCCTGCCTTTATTTTTTTAATTCTCCCCGTACGGTGGGTGGAGTCGACCAACGCGGGGAGATCTTTCAGCCAGCTCCGTGGAGGCTTTGCTTTCACTTTATTTTGTTTTTTAGGTTTCTGTGAATAAATAGTTTCATTCGCAGATAATATAGCCGAAAAATAAGCCCACAGAAATAAAAATACGCGCTGACTATTTGCTTGCACAGACTACTACGTATTACTCCGCCGATGGCAGAGCGGCAAGCCGCCGCGTGAATGGGTGAAAGGCACTCCACGCGTTGGTCGACTCCGCCCACCATACAGGGAGAATTAAAAAAAAAAGGCGGGAGCCGGACTTTTAATTCGATTTAATTAGGGAAATCGGCCACACAGGGCAATAAATCGAAGTTTCTAAGCATGCTCGGAAAGTGTGGATTGAGTTCCCGCAGCAAAAAGACGAGTTCAGATTCCTCTTCACTGCACCTTTAAAGTTCTTTACCATGCACCGAATCACACAGCACTCGGGCGTTTTTGCATTTTGCCTCTATAAACACAGCCCCCAAAGCCAGGACTCCTATGACCTTGGGCACAGCAGCTGAATATCATAGTCACTGGGCTACCCTGGCAGGTCAGTGTAGTATTGGCATTTTTGATGCTAGAAATCAAAATTTCATGGTGCCTGGTCGAAAAGCATTACTGTAAAGGAGGAAATGCCTTCCAGAATTTGGCCTGCAGGGATTGTGCTTCTTGAGCTCCAAGAGTGCACGACTGCTGCTGTTGTCTTGCTCATAAGGAACCCCTTGTCAGAACTCTGTTAGCGGAAAGGGAGTAGTTGCACTTTCCCTCCATGTCATGTCATGCAATTTAGCCAGTGCGGCCCGCAAGCAACCTTAGCTATGCCGTCATGCCTCAGCACTGTGGTGCAACACTGTCGAGCACCACGCTTGGGGTGCATATAGCAGACGAACTCCTGCTCCGCAAGCATGTTTTATTTGCACGTTTCGTTCAGACTGTTGCTTTGAATCCACGTGCATTGGAGATTCGGCCAGTAGTTGCGGGTGCGATAGCCGCATGCAACTATGTCGTAAACTAAACCACTTTGGTTAGGCAGCTGCACTTATTACTGCTTTTTGAGCTGGCCGAGAAATGGGTGCGGTGACGAAAGTTGGTTTCGGGTTCGGTTCCTCTTGATTCTGGGATCAAAGCTCTGATAGCGGTCAGCAAGTGCAGCGCTTACGTGAAACCAGAGAGCCGAAAGTGATTCAGGCCCAATCATGGGCCCAATCATGAGAACTGTGACCTGGCCACTTGATAGCTGTGGCACGCCTGTGGTGCTCCTTGCATAACTGTGGACACGTATCTGCACAGAACCCTTGACTTCTGAGCTCTTCTACTTACACGACATTGGTTTAATGCTTTAGATTTTAATCTTAGGGTGACCTGCAAACTTTCTGGACAAAGTGCATCTCAAACAAGCGCAAGACGGCCACCAAAATTTGCTTAGAAGTTGAATGAAAGAATTCTTGGGCATGCGCTTTGTTTTTCGGTAGAGTCGTGGCAATCCAGAAAATGTCCTTGTCGTGGATGATGTGAAATCTGCTCTTTCATCAGCATGATACTGCAAACTCCCAAGCTGGCACGGCAACCTCGATCCCTACTAAAACAGCGCAATAATTACTGCACCTTGAGCTGTGTTATCTGAAGCAGATACAAAAAAAGAGGCCAGACACTGATGAAGCACGGACTATCATCTGTCAGCTACCAGGTACTCTCGTGTCGAATTTTGTCAGCACGGTGCAGAGTCCAAAAGTGAACAACTACCCAGCCCAGTTTGCTCTCTTAAAGATAGTTGTGACAATCTACTACCACCTTTGTCAAAAAAAAAAAAAAAAAACTGCTTTAATGCTGTAACAATTACTCCCAAGTCCAGTCTTGAGTATGCATTGCATGTAGAGGACTCTCACACGAAGACGGAATCAGCGCATTTTCTCCTAGATTTAACCAGAGCGCTCATGCATTGCACGTGCCGTAACGAGTGGCCAGATCACCAATCTCTTCCCGTGAATGTCCATGAACTACATGCGGCTCTCCTGTTTCAAGGAAGTGCTGCTGTTATTGACCACTATGTCAGCCGAGCTTTGATCCCAGAATCGAGGGGAACACAACCCGCGACCAACTTTTGTCGCTGTGCCCATTTCTCGACCGGCTCGAGCAGCGCTTATTATAATAAGCAGAGCAGTCCAGTCAAAGTGGCGTTCGTTTACGATGTAGTTACATGCAGCTATCGCACCTGCAGACTACCTGCTGAATCTCCGATGCACGTGGATTCGAAGCAGCAATGCGACACGTGAAGAAACCATGCTTGCAGAGCAGGGATTCGTCCACTCCGTGTACCCCAACCAAGGCTGCTGGCGGTGTTGCACCGCAGCACCGCGGCTGTGAGCCAGTGAAAAGCACACTTTTTCCTTTTGTTCTATATGTGTTTACACTGGACAGACAACGCACACAAGACATTTTCAACTTTAGTGCGGATGTAACAACAGTATTCATTATTGTGTGCAAACTTATACTCAACTTACTTTCATAATGGAGTGAAATGTGCATTGTTAAATGGATTTAAATGATCCTACAGAGGGTATTAAGAGTGCAATGTATTGCATTTATTCCAACTGCGCAAGACTGATGACTAATGGCTATTTTGAGGAAGGAAACAAAAAAAACTCCATGAAGAGGGAGATCTCAAATTAACTCTGAACAAAACTAAAAGCCACAACCCTCACTACTGCAGAAAGCCAGTGCACCTGTAGTGAAAAGCACCTTTTCACTGCAAGAGCACAGCCACAACAAGGAATTAATTGCAGAGCAAGACAAGACAGTTTCACCATGCACCCACATGTCCCCAGAACAGACTCACTATTAACACTCTTACCCATCCTTGCCAGCTAGATTTCAGCGACAAGTATAAAAGCACTGACATCACACACGGTAACACCATACTGCCCAAATCAAATTGGGCTAATGGCCTGAGGCTGCTTATTGCCAGCTTTAACGCAATACTTGCAATATGCTTCTTGCCTGAAGCCAAAAATAATAATGAGCCAAACAAAGTACAGAACTCTTTATTATGCATCATGAAGTGTTACTGAGTTCTCAATACCATCTTTCGATGCACCACTGCCACCATCTCCAAGTTATTCAAAAGTTGCAGGATGATGGATTGGCTGCTGGGCTGTGAGGAGGACGTCTAGCACTACTGCCCCTCACACTCCAAAGATTTGAAGAGGTAAGAAGGCAACTGCTAACCCTCCCAGATATTTCGAGCTCTGGGGATACTATACAGGGCCCAGAATATCTGGTGGTCCGAGACCCTCTAATGCCAGCATGCTACTTACGTTAGCCAGTGCTCCCCATGCTACTTGGCAGCCTCAACTCCAGATCTCACGGATTCCCAGCTAGGCTTAGAGTACATAACACGACACACAACCTTCTGCTTTACATAAGCACACGGAGTAGATAAAATAGGCGATAGACCCACCACATCAGCAAATATGTGCCACACAGTCAATGAAAACTGTTTTACATCTTCTGACGACTAAAGTGAACAATTTGGCATAGATTCATGCATGCGATCCACCTTCGGCAAGTGAATTGAAGGAACAGTTGACAAATAGAAATTTTAAAATGGGAATCAAAATGACCATCTGTTTAAAACAACTTGACTAACCCATTAATTGCTTCTGTTTAAACTGTCATCGTCTGCGAAGTGCCACCACGCTCGTTTGCAACACTTGTGAGAAAAAACCAAGTATGTGCACCATTTCATCGGACAATTACCAACACAGAAGGAGCACTATAGAGATGAAAGCACATTTGCAAGACTGATTTGACAGTATAGTGCTACCAGCCAAAAAGTTTATTTTGGTAAATTTGGTGAAAATACAGAAAGAAGCATGAAACTCTCCCTACTCTAGTGTGCTGGCAGCACCATGCAGATATCACAGACAACGTACATATGCTTAATCGTCACCCTAAGTTTGGGACAGATTTCTTGGGACAAGACATAAAATATTTCTCTTTCAAAACTTCTGAACTTCTAAACTGCACAGATTAGCCCTCAAGCAGAAGGCCATTACCATGTACTCTGCACCTCAGAAACCACACTGCAGTGAAGATAACATGAAGGTGCTTTAATAAAGAAAAATGAAGTACAGATGCAAATGTTTGCAAAAAAAAGAAAGCCAGAAGCTTTTCTTTTCCCAAGCACCACCCAAGATCTAAATCTTCTTAGAAGCAATAAAAATTAGTTCCACCACCTCCACAAGCTTCAACAGCAGATTAACAGTGTGTACATATAAAAACAAACATGCACTATGCATGCCAATGAGCCAAAAGTCCTAAATACTGTAACCATACAACTGTAATGGAGTAGTTCTAACGTTCTAACACCTTTCCACTTCTAAATGCTACTCAAGACAGCCGGGTGGCCTCTAGTAACTACCAGTTTCCAGAAACCACCAAGACTGCGAGCTGCCTACACCGCACAAAACAAGTCACAAAGTAAACCGAGGTATGTGCCTTAGCACAAAACACTAGCAATAATAAAATAAACCTGTTCTGGAAATGCATGTGCCATGACACACATGATGTTCTCTCTTGACTCACCAGCTGACAGTCCATGACAGCATTACCTTTCAGACCATTGTCCTGGTCACCCAAGTGAATGGGTCTACCTACCATTCTTTTGTGGCAAAGTGTAAGCATGGTGCAAAAGGCTGCAGGTACAATATTAAATACAACAGACCTCAACTTGGATCAAAGTCTGTAGCTGAAAGCAACACTAAATATGACTTAAAAGAAACAAATAGAAATTTTCTGCTATCATAGTAAGATTAGCAAATACACACAATAATACCAACATCACCAAAGTTTATTTGGCATTCAAAATTTCCGTGAACTCACATCAGCAACAAACAGTGCAGCCTCATGCACATCACGGCTTTTCGTCAAAGCAAAAAGAGGGAATTCTGTATTAGTACGCGACAAAAAATTCCTAGCCCCACAACGAAAGGTAAACCTCCGTGCAGAGAGGTATGTTTTCTAAACGCCCTTCAAGAGCGCGCACAGATACGCAATTCGAACGTCCCGCCGCTCACCTGTCACAAGGTGGTCATTATCCGGACACACTCCATCAGCACTGACGAGATCACCGCCAGTAGTGGAGCTAAGTTCGTGAAAACCGGAATCCCCGTTGCACATTTCTGAATTTGCGTCGCTGGATGATGTTACCTCTGCAAGCGGCGAGACATTAAGAGTCAGAAAATGCGCGGTACCTACCTACTAGCGACACCAACCTGCGAGTACGAGTACGCGAAGTACCGTTAGACAATTTAAAGCATCTAATCCACTCCAGAAAAATGACACCCCACAAACCGGCGAAAAATAGAAATTACTGCGAGAGAATTTCACGCCAAGCGAAAACCAAGAGAACGATATAGTCTGAAAGCAAGCAGAACGAGGGATCGACCGCACCACTGTCATCAGCTGATGAAACCACGGCACAGCGCGATGTAAACAAACCAACGTGACAGTACACTAAAAATCCAGTCTTCTATCGCGCCGACAGCAAAAAAAAATAAAGATACACAAAATTTAGACCTAAATTCGGGATTAATCACGCAGCATGACATGGGGCTCCGGCAGCGCCAGTAACGGGGCAACCCTTGCGAGGCCGCGTTCGGCCATTCCTCCCCGGCCAGGCGGGTAGCACTACGCTAGGCCTAGCGCCCGCCGCTCATCCAATGAGCGTAAGCCAAGCGGGCAAGGCTTGCGGGAGCGCCGAGCGCAGGCCTGATGGCCTATCGGACAAGCAAGACCACGTTCAGAAGGGTCAATCTTACCATTTGCCGCATCCGACGCAAACCTTTGGCGCTTAAACTCTTTCGGGGGCATTACTACGTCGTTAGGTATACTCAATCCGAGAAGATTGCTGTCGTTTTCCAACCTAGGGCGTTTATAAGCAGGCGATGCACTCGATGCCTCTCGTCGGTCCGCCATCTTTACAAACGTGATGACTGCGCATGCACGAATTCGTAGCTACGTCACAATGACGTCTGCGAACACGTGATGCGAATGACGTACCGCAGCCTCCGCGCACGAAGAGACTGAGCGCGCGCGCGCATTTTTTTCGCCGAGCATTTTTTCAACTTCGACATACCTTTTTTTTTTTTTTTTTTCGTAGAGAAACAGCGTCTCCAACATAGCTCTATAAATCGACATCAAGTTATCGGAAATTGTTTCCCGTTGTTTCCATCTTTCTAACAAACGGAACATTTTTTTTTCCCCCCCTAAATGAACTATGCCATTAGGTCATATCAGATTCAAATGGCCCAATATTATGTACGGCTTGAAACCTCGGAGGAGGAAAACGACCATAAACAGTTATTGCACAAAATACTACGAGTACTGCACACAAAATATTTCATGAGTAACATACAGGTAGGCTCCCAAATCAGGATGCTTGGTTTGGTTTTGTGGGGGTTAACGTCCCAAAGCGACTAAGGCTATGAGAGACGCCGTAGTGGAGGGCTCCGGATAATTTCGACCACCTGGGGTTCTTTAACGTGCACTGACATCGCACAGTACACGGGCCTCCAGAATTTCTCCTCCAAAGAAATTCTAGCCGCCGCGGCCGGGATCGAACCCGCGTCTTTTGGGTCAGCAGCCGAGCACCATAGCCACTGAGCCACCGCGGCGGCAAATCAGGATGCACTTCAAATAATAAATAAATGTTAAACTGGTCATACACACTCTAGCTTCTGCTCCCCACAAAACATCCAATAGCACAGCAAACTCAAAACCACAAATTCCAAGCAGAAAAACCCTCAGCTGCAAGCGTCAATGTCAGTCTTTGGCAGTTTGTTAACGAGAAAAGCAGCATCTTAAAAACAATATGACCGACGAACATTGCAGCAGTAAGAAAAAATTTCACACACGAGGTCCTATATGAATTTTTAAATTAAAGCAAGCTTATAAACCGTACCCATAGCTAAATTTCCCATGGGCATGAGAAGTTATAAGACAGCAGCTATTTAGTCAAAAATTTGAAGTTAAGGAAATTTTTGTATCACTCACTGCCAGAAAAATTACTCAAAGCAGCACAAAACTTAACACACCGTCAGTGGCTGATGTCAGAACTCGAAGGCAGCATATATGTCTGCAAAGCTTCCAAATACAGCCACACAAGAGGGCCAGATTTTGGAGAGAGGTTTCACTATTGGTGTGATCAAAGAAAACTGGTTTGTGCTGTAGTCCTGTGCTTATGTGCATGATGGGTCATCTATTCAAAAGCCACCAAGAAAAAGACAGTCACTAAACAAAAGGTGTTTAACTACAAGACATCACTGCACAACAACAACAAAGAAATACAAGTCAGTTCAGTCAAGCACAACCACCATTTATTCAGACAATGTTCACATTATACTTTAAAACAAGTGACAACACAGACAAAGGGTAACAAGGAAGACAACAGTAATCTGATGCTGCTAACTGTACATCATCTCTAGTGCCGCTAGGCCATAAGCCCAACAGTGCAGTCACCTTGAAATATTACCAATTACAACAGTTCAGTTCCTGTTGCACGTGAAAAACCTCCCGAAAGAAAGCTGCACAAACAAGAAAACAGACACAGACAAGGCAGGCCTTGGGCATCACATTATGAAGCATTAAAAAGCTTTCTGCTCCCAGGTATTTTGACAGATAGCTATTTAGCAGTGTAATGAACACACATACAAGAGGACCCTGAATAAAGCTTAGCACACAATACGCAGAGCCTCACCTTCAGAAAATGAAAGCAAGCTAAAGAAGTGTCATTTTTGTAGGCGGCAGTTGTGAAGTGTGGCCCACAGCCACTCAACATCTGTACAGATTTGGCACGATGCTAATGTACACAGGTCTGCAAAAATAAAAAGAAAGGAAAATAATTTGCAGGCACCACATGAAGTCAACTCTATATCTAACAACAACTGTAAAAAAAAACCCTTCCAGCAAGACTTTTGTTTGAGCTAGTTGGTGTAGAAACCTTCCCACTGCTCTGCGTCATTAGTTCAAGTATAAACAAAGAACCTGTAAATTATATTGTTTAAGTTCCTGAAAAGACACATCAGCTATGAGAGACTCTCCATAGAAGAGTACTCGAATAATTTAGACCTGCTAAACTTCTTTAACATGTGCTGACATCTAATTTAATGCGTGTCTATGCAAACGATCCTCATCTTAATAAATGTAAGTTGTCCAGAATTCCAAGAATTCTCAAAATACGGCTGCCACAGCTGGGATAAAGCCACTGACCTTGAGATTAGCTGGCGATTGCCATAGCCACCGAGCTACCATGTCAGGTTAAATATAAATGCAGAGGATAGCACACCTCTATCAGCATAGAACTTGTGGCAAATAGAGAATGCACCCTTCCTTTAACTGGCGCAGGACACCATAAGATAAAGATCTATGTGTATATTTCGTTAAACACATTTTTTATAAGAAGCTACTGCTGCCACGAAAATGTGATTTTCCAACTATTATTTGGCTATGCAGACATAAGAGGAACCACAAGTATAGCTAATCGATAAAAGCACAAGCATTCAACTGTTGGCCTTATGATACAAATGCAAGCACTATCTAAGGAAACATGCGAGTGCATGTCACTGCAAGCCATTCCTGTGCATGTGGCTGTTCACAACTGAAGACGTGCACCGCTACACTTGTGTGCAACCTCCTTTAGAAAGCTGGTTGGCAGTATGTGCCAATATGCTTGTTTGGCATGCACTGCCCAGTCTGAACTTGAGGCAACTGCCTTTTGGAGGCCTGGCCTGTGTAAACACAAGGCATGCCTCTAGAGCTTAGATGGCCACAGGTGTGCAGTCAGCCCTGCACTGCCCCACGCTCTTATGTTCCCTTTCATACTCATGCACAATCTTTGTCACAAATACATGCAGTCTTTGCTTCTAAGCCATAAAGTGGGGTTCCTGCAGCAACCATGGAAGTCCCAGGATCTGGTGGGTTGAGAGAACTTTAGTTCCTTTAACTTCGGGAAATTAAAAATGCTAGTGATTCAAAGTGAACCACACTGCATGGCACACAAGAAAACTCAGAGGGCCGCATATTTTCGACATAAAGGCTCCACATGCAGGCAAAACACAGTGCTGAAGACAGCAGTTATCCAAATTCATGCGCTGTGTTAAATTATTGGAGGACACTGCATGCTTGAAAATAAATGCAGACACACCTAGACCTCAATCTACACCATTACGCACAGTCTTTACTGCCCAGTGTCGCAAATTAAAGGCATACCAAATGTATGGCATGTACTCATTTCCACACTTAGCTTAGATAGGAATTTTGTTAATATGTTCCCTACAGCCAGCGCTTTCTGATGAAAATGTACGGCTCCATTGTAGGGAAGCTATACAAAAAAATATGGGCCACAAATGTACAACTGCTAGTTAATGTTTGACTTCTTGTCTCCCATTTTGTGACAACTGCAGCCAGAAAAATAGGACAATATTCACTGCTTACAAAATTGTTGGGTTTCGTTTATGGTTTATGGAGGTTTAAGGTCCCAAAAAGACTAAGGGTATGAGGGACGCCATAGGGAAGGGCTCTGGAAATTTCGACCAACTGGGGTTCTTCAACGTGCACTGGCATCGCACAGTACATGGGCCTCTAGAATTTCGCCTCCATCGAAATTCAGCTGCCGTGGCTGGGATCAAACCCACGTCTTTCAGGTCAGCAGCCGAGCACCATAACCACCAAGCCACCGTGGCGGCTACAAAATTGTTTATACATTCCCTAGGACCTCAGCAATTGCCCTTGTGAATACCAGACGCTTCAAACATTTGTTTTTAGTGAACAATTTGCCCACTGTAAATTTGCAACAATGGGTATTTGTGCCAGTTTGTTCAAGAAAATACATTGAAACTCATTCGGCCAGAAAAGATCTGCATTTCTCTTGACCATGATGCATAGCCCAAGTTGTAGCGAGTCCAAATTGACTATAGCACGCAAGTTTTTGTTGGAAAATATGCTGCGCGAAGCACTGCTGCCTGAAGCACTAACTTGAACAGGGGAGGGAGGGGAAAAGTCTCTATCTGCTGACTAATGGATGCACCACTGCCTGGAAAAAGTTTTTAAAGACTATGCACACCTCCCACCCATCCTCTACCCTCCCCACCCTACAGTTTCACTGATCCCATTCCAACCTTCCTCCTCAGATGAAGAGGCCTATGTAATCCTTGCCAAGGTTCACCGCAATTCCAAAGGTGAAGACAAGTCCCTTTTCACAGGGGCTTGTGTAAGCCACAGGACTTCCGGTTTGTTGTGAACCTGTGCCACTTAGTATATGAGCAAGAAATAAGTTCATTCCATCGGTGAATTTCAATGCTTCTTCTCACTCCTGCTAGGCCAAAATACTGGCCTGCAGTATTTTGAAATAACAAAATAAATAAATATAATGAGTATCAGAAGTTGTGACAAGTCGAATCAGCTAACGATGTTTCCCCAGAAATAGGTTGACAACAGCTGCACAAAGCACAAGCTTGAGCAAGAAGAGAAGGGAGAACACTCAATCTACTGGCCAATCGATGCTTTCTCACCCAGATAAGAGCTTTTCAAGAAACAGTATGCCATCTCCACTTAACTACCGTCTCACGACAACAGCGGGTACTACAAGTGAATGATGTGTACAAGATGAGACAGTGAAGTCTGGCCAATCATATGCACATGCTTCCATGCAATGGGCCACAATGCACATTTCCCAACTTTTACTAATATACAAGTCACATTTTCAAGTGCTCTTACTAACACCTGTGTGGTCCATACACAGATGCTGAACACAAGACATGGGGAAAGGGTGCATCCTTCCTACACTGCCTCTGTATCGAATACAGCTGATCAAAAAACCATGGAGCGGATGTCATTTAGGCTCATTTATGGCAGAGATCTTATCCTGACATTGAATGTCTTGCAGCCAAACAGTAAAAAGAAAAGATTTGATCCTCAAAACTGCAGCATTCTGTCAACAATGCAGCGAAGCGAAAAGTTTTTACTGCAAGCCAAGGCATAAACCTCAGCAAGAGGCAATATCCACCACTCCAGTGCCGCATACTACAAAAGCTTAATGTTTCTGGCTAGACTCCTGTCCAATAAGCACAACAGAATAACAAGCTTACGCACTGCTATTCAGCCACACAACGCTGTGTGATGCCTGGGAGAACTGAACAACAAAGTGCAGGGAAGCATATTTTACAATGACCCCACCAATAACAAAATTCAGTAACAAATGCAACACTATACTCTTAATGCTCACTAGGCCTTCAACACTCGGTGTCAGAATGAACATATGTGGACACAGAAATTGGTTCTAGCCATCCCAGAGCTGCTGCAATCTTGCATGCAGACACGCACTATATGAGCACAGTCTTCAGTGCACACATGCGGTGTCAAAATCTCAACAGGTTTTGTTTTTACAGTGTCAGTATGAGGAAACTTTTCACACACGTTAAAGGAGGCCTTCATAATGAGGCAAAAATACTTCATGATGCAAGTACTTTTGACCAAGATGCGTTTAAAGGCACCAGCTAACGGCTGCTACCACTATAGAATGCTTGAATTCATGCAGCTGCAGCAGGCTGCAAGCAACCGCTATCTCCACCAATCCAGCATTTTATGCATACTGCTTGAAGCACAGAACTTCCAAATTCAGAGCCTTTCCAAAAATTGTGTTACATGTTTGGGCTGACACCCTTCAACATTGTTGTATTCCATATTTTCAATGGCTCCAAGTTTACAGTGTAGTATTCATTAGGTGACTAATTTAAAATATTTCTGGCACACGAGAACTGATTCAGTCTTATGCCTGCACAAGGCAATGGCTAATTTTAGGGGTTTGGCTGTACTTAAGCATTACTGCCTGTGCACTCATGCACATAACCTGGGGGCTGGGGGCTTCAAAAAAAGTTTTACCTAACTATCTGTGCACACACAGCAGGTTCTTCCTGGATCTAAACAAGTGGAGAATATATGAACAAAACCTGCATTATGAGGAAAACAGCAGAAATTAACTATGCTGCTACTGGAAACCCCATAAGCTCACTGCATGTTTGCAGAACTTATGGAAACATGAACTCACACTTCTGATCTTTTATCCCGCCCCATGAAGCGCCAGAATTCTAGCTAGTTCTTAATTCAGTGAGGCACCTATATGCACTCTTCAGATTAGCAACTGCATCTAAATAAGAAAGGCTAGCCCGGGAAACTTTGTTCAATTTGGAAATGCTCAGCAAGTCCTGCACTGCTTCATAGCTCTGCACTGTGCCAAACAAGGCATACAAAGTTTCTTAAATTTCCCACAAACCTACAAGCATGTCCCCGAAAACTCACCTGCATGGCACAGTTGATGTCATTTGTTTGCCCTAGGCCTGCGGCAGCAACTATTTCCACTTTGGGACAAGGGCCTCTCAGACACATTTATCCGATGTCCTTCTACATAAATAGACTGAAGGGCTGAAAATATAAAAAAAATATGAATAAAATTTGGCTTTTTGCACAAGCCAAATCTTCCAGAAAACTCTCAATGCACAGGCTTTCAGAGCTATATGGAACTTAATTGTGGTGTGCCGCCGGCTAGTGTAACAGCCGAGCGCCAAGTAATGTGAACGGTCGGACGCGCCCTCCTCTCCCGGCGCCCGTCGGAGGGCGAGCCCCTGCTCGCCCGTCCCTTTCTAAAATAAATGCTTTTCTGTTCTCAGCCACCCGTCTGGAGGGTCGTTCTTCTCCGCGCTCGTCGAACACTCACGACATGGTGTCAGAAGCGGGATCCGGGCTTCGCTAAAGAGATTCTCGCCGTCCTCAGCGGTCGAAAGGAACCGTGATGGCAGAAGCAACTGCGAGTTCGGGCTCTGCGCTGAAGCCGCCCACAGCTTTCACTTTCGACCGAGCGTCAGAATGGCCAGCCTGGATTCTCGAGTTTGAAGACTACCGCTACGCATCCGGTCTCAACAGGCAAGACCAGGAGACGCAGGTGCGGACTCTGCTCTACGTGATGGGCCGCCAAGCCAGGCAAATCTTCAGCACGTTTTCGCTCTCCGCTGAAGACGCAAAGAACTACGACCTCGTCAAGGAGAAGTTCGATTCGCACTTCGTTCAGACAAAGAACGTTGTCTACGAGTCAGCATGCTTCAACCGGCGTGAACAGGAGCCCACAGAGACGGTTGACCAATACGCCACTGTGCTGTACAACATGGCGGACAGGTGCGATTACGGTGAACTGAGGGATCGACTCATCCGCGACCGTTTTGTCTTGGGCCTCCGTGATAAAAGACTGTCAGAAGCGTTGCAGCTGGATGCCGACCTCACCCTCGTCAAAGCTCTCTCCAAGGCTCGACAGAAGGAAACAGTGCATCATCAACAGCAGCTACTTCAACTTCAAGCCGTGGAGGGAAGCCCATCGGTCAAGACGGAAGGCACTGCTTTGGATGCTGTTGTCCGCGCAAAGCACAAGGGAAAAAATCGCACGCGACCGGCCAGTTTCACGAAGACGAGCAGCCAGTCTTGCAGCTACTGCGGTGGAGCGCCTCACCCTCGTCCTTCGTGTCCGGCTAAGTCCGAAAAGTGCTCAAGATGCAAAAGTAAGGGACATTACGCTCGCGTCTGCAGAAAGTTTCCCTCTAAAGAAGTCTCAACACTTGAGCAGGAAACCTCAGCACTTTTTCTCGGCGCTGTCCATCAACCAGCCACTGCTCAGAACGACATCAGGCTCGTGGAAGTCGGCATTAACGGATTTCCATTGGTTGCCAAGATTGACACAGGGGCTCAAGTCTCCGTTGTGCCTGCAAATTTTGCCGGAGTTCCCAGAGATCTCCATCCGGTAAAAGAAACTTTGGCAGGACCGACGGGGAAAGCGCTTCAAGTTGTCGGAAAATTTGGCGCAACTATCAAATGGAAGACGCGAAGTTCCGACCAAGTCATCTACGTCGTTCAACATCTTAAGCACCCGCTCCTTGGATTACCTGCTATAGAGGCTTTGGGCTTGGTGAAGTTCCTGTGCGCAACCGAACGCATTGAGGAGCGTTACTCCCAACTTTTCTGCGGACTAGGTCAGTTGCCGGGCGAGTACACCATTCGTCTCGAGCCGACAGCCGTGCCGTACTCCGTGACTGTAGCAAGGCGCATTCCTGTACCGCTACGAAAAGCAGTGGAGCAGGAAATACTCAAGATGAGGGAGCAAGGGGTTATTCGTCCTGTTGAAGGCCCTACGGACTGGTGTGCCGGAATCGTTCCCGTTGTGAAGCCGTCAGGAGGAGTCCGAATCTGCGTGGATTTCACTCGCCTCAATTCATCGGTCCTCAGAGAAAGGTTTCCTCTTCCGTCAGTGGAACAGTCACTCGCACTGCTAGGTGAGGCTACAGTATTTTCTCGACTTGATGCCAACTCGGGATTTCACCAAATTCCTCTTTCTCCAGCATGCCAGGAGCTGACTACTTTTATCACGCCGATAGGGCGGTTCTGTTTCACCAGACTTCCCTTCGGTATCACGTCAGCGCCGGAATACTTTCAAAAACGAATGTCCGAAACTCTCAGTGGACTGACTGGAGTAGTCAATCTCATGGACGATATTCTAGTTTTTGGCCGCGACCAAGCGGAGCATGACAAGAACCTGGACGCAACGCTAAAGCGACTCGCTTCATCGGGATTCACCCTCAACCGCACGAAATGTGTTTTCAGTGTTAATGAGGTGACCTTCCTGGGATGCGTCATAAACCGCCGAGGTATCCGTCCCGACCCTAAAAAAGTCGAGGCAGTCATGTCACTTCCTCCGCCAAAAGACGTCGCGGGAGTCCGGAGGATCTTGGGAATGGTGAATCATTTGGCAAGGTTTCTGCCATGTCTGGCCGAGAAAACTGCACCGCTTCGTGACCTCCTCAAAAAGACATCAGAGTGGACCTGGGGGCCTGCTCAGGAAGTAGCGTTCATGAGCATCAAAGACCTCCTGTGTTCAGAGAAGTGCTTAGCCAAGTATCATCCAGACTACCCTACAACACTGTCAGCGGATGCATCAGCCCATGGTTTGGGTGCAGTTCTGCTACAAACGCAGCCAGATGGATGTGAACGCCCAGTTGCATACGCCTCCAGATCCCTAACAACGGCAGAAACGCGCTATGCTCAGGTTGAAAAGGAAGCCTTGGCACTGACATGGGCAGCCGAACGCTTTGAAGAATACATCCGTGGACTCACGGCAACATTCCAGACTGACCATCAGCCTTTGATCACCCTTCTGGGAAAGGCCTCTCTGGATTTGCTGCCGCCACGTATTCAACGCTTCCGCATGCGCCTGGTAGCAGGAATGCTCACCTGCGACGAAGTCAGTGCCTACGTAAAGGGAGCTGTCATCGGACTTCAAAGTTCCGCCTTCGATCCGATCAAGAAAGCACAAAACGAAGACGAAATCTGCCAATGTCTTCGGTGGTACTGCGTGCACGGACGGCCGGAAAAACGCAAAGTTCCAGCTGCTTTGTCACCATTCTGGCAACACCAAGCAAGTCTATCCCAAAACGATGGCTACTTGCTATATGGAACACGCTTGGTTATCCCTCAACACATGAGAGGAGAAATTCTCGCTCGCCTACACGAGGGGCATCAAGGAATCGAGCGCTGCAGAGCCAGAGCCAGGCAGTCTGTGTGGTGGCCGGGGTTATCCAGTGAACTCCGCCAAGTCGTCTCTAACTGTCAAATCTGCGCTAAAACGCGCCAGCAAAATGCTGAGCCGCTCCTGCCAACATCAATTCCCGAGCTGCCTTGGAACATGGTGGGCATAGATCTCTTTCAACTTCGTGGCAAGCCGTACCTCATCTGTGTGGACTACCACTCTCGGTACCCGGAGATAGCGCTTCTAGCTTCCACAACAGCAGACGCAGTTATTAACCACCTCAAAAGCTTTTTCGCTCGTCATGGAATTCCTGTGACTGTGGTTTCCGACAACGGCCCTCAGTTTTCGTGCTCGGAGTTTGCGAAATTCGCGAAGACGTACGGTTTTACCCACATCACGAGCAGCCCCTTACATCCGCAAGCCAACGGGGAAGCAGAGCGAGCGGTGCAAACAGTAAAACGCCTGCTGAAGAAGGCTGAAGATCCTTATCTTGCGTTGCTGGCCTACAGAGACACGCCGGGACCAACAGGCTTCAGCCCTTCGAAACTGCTCATGGGACGACGGCTGCGCACACGTGTTCCGACATTTCCCGCTCTCTTCGCACAGCGGGGTAGCGAGAGCAAGCAGGCAGCCGCAAACGATCGCGAAACCAAGGAGCAACAGAGGCTAAATTTCAACTCGCGACACGCCGCCAGAAAGCTGCCGGTACTCCCGCCCAAGACCCAAGTTTGGGTGAGAGACTTCGACTGCGAGGGGGAAATAGTAGAGCAAGCCGGGACCCCACGGTCATATTGAGTAAAGACAAGCCGCGGGACCGTGCGCCGCAATCGGCGGATGCTGGTTTCCTGGAAGCCATTGCAGAGTCGAACGACGCCGCCTCCTTCTCCCGCTTTCCTGGACTACGACGATGAAGACTGGCTATTAACACCAAGAGCGTCGCCGACAGAGGACGACGGGGGAGCTCGACCGCAGCGCGGCAGTAACTCACCGCCTGAGACATCACACTGCACTCAAGCTGCAAGGGCGCCAGTTGCCGTGACTCGCTCCGGGCGTAGAGTCTTTGTGCCGGACCGTTTCGGGGGTATCGCCGTGGTATCGGCTAACGGAGGGGGATGTGGTGTGCCGCCGGCTAGTGTAACAGCTGAGCGCCAAGTAATGTGAACGGTCGGACGCGCCCTCCTCTCCCGGCGCCCGTCGGAGGGCGAGCCCCTGCTCGCCCGTCCCTCTCTAAAATAAATGCTTTTCTGTTCTCAGCCATCCGTCTGGAGGGTCGTTCTTCTCCGCGCTCGTCGAACACTCACGACATTAATGTCTAACAAAGCACATATTTTTGGCTAAATTTGGCTAATAAAAACTAAAGCATGTTTAAAGGATACGCATACATGACGTTACTTTTAATAAATGCCTTTTGATAAATCTACGCAAAAATAAACTAAACTGCAGCAGAATGATAAATAAGCTCTCCCCCTATGCTTCATCTTGGTGCCCACTAACTCTTTCCTTACTGTGGAAAAATGACCAATTTTGGGTCTTTTAAAATAAAAATTATTACTTCAGGAATTGCTGAATACATCATTGAATCGGTGCATTGTAATATTTAAACTGCAGCTTATTTATTATACTTCTGAATGAAAAAAAAAACACCACAGTTGTGTGAGCAAAACTTCAAAAAAATTTATTGGTAAGCCACTGCACTGAGCCAGAAATTGATACAAAAAAATTTAAATATACAAAACGTTGCATATGTTCTTAGCTACCACTCTTGCGATTTTCAGCTGCATACATAACACAGTGCACTTTCCGTGGCCTTTCAAGTTAGGGAATATGACTGCTGTGCCACTAGAGACAGCAGTCACGTGAGGACATGAAGTGGATGTAGATGTGGGATGCACTGCACATTACACTTGCTGTGAGTTCTGTTCTTGTTTTTTATAGCAGAGCTAGCTGTTTCTCCTTTTCTATCTCTCTCTCTCTCCCTCTCTCTCTCTCTCTCTCTCTCTTTTTTTTTTTTCAGTTCACAGCGAATGGGTTCTATGGGTGAAAGGGGGCATGGCCTTCCTTGACATCATCATAACCAAAATTCTGCAGGCGCATTTGGTAAAATATCTTGGTAGTATGTTCCAAAGATGCTAAATCACCAAATAAAACCACTCTTATCATCTACAACTCAAGCGCACTAAATGAAGTACAACGTGAATGTTATAACAAAACATGTGCGAGCACGCGTTGATGTCCCTGGCCTCTGAAACCCAACCATTCCACGTGGTTGCCTAACTCACTGATGCTGCTTTAAAAAAAAGAGAGAGAGAGAGAGAGAGATAGAGAGAGAGAGAGAGAGAGAGAGAGAGAGAGAGAGAGAGAGAGAGAGAGAGAGCATAAGAACTGACAAAAGTGCTGTGTGGCCTTTCGCCTTTGAGGAAGGAGTGCTCGGTGAAACGGACGCTATGATCAGTGACCGGTGGACTACGTCCGCTCAAAGTTTCATTTTTCATGTCATCTCCTCATGCTAGAAAAATGACAAAAACAAAACAGACAAAAGAAATGGTGACATAGAAGCAAACTGGATGGCACAGCTTGTCCAGGAGCGCAGTCTTGAGCTTTTGATGGCAGGTTGAAAGCGTCAGTCCCATGACTGATGGCCTATGGCGCGGTAAGGAAAGATTTGAGGCATTGTATGCCAGCACCTTTGATCAAATATTTGAATCTTTTTTTCAAACACAGCAGCAAATTACAGCTGCTCCCAAAAGTGTCCCTTGGCACATCAATGCAGTAGGTGCCAAGTTATGCTATGAGGCTCCTGTAATGCTGCGGCTACTTGGACAATGACAGGCAAAGAAGACAGATCTGCTCTTTGAAGCTTCAGAGGTGCAGCAGGAACCTCAATGTTCCTACTGCCCCCCTTGTCCCAGACACAACTATGCCATGTGAATAGTGGCCTGACCACATATGACAAACATTGCACCCCATCAGTTGATTTGGGACACTTACAGGCAGGATCAATTGGTGGCAGTTTTGAAGCTGATGATCCACTACTTGTTCTGTCAGACCTCCGGCTGGACTGAGAGGACATCTAGTGGAAAGGCAAGTTGAAAAGAAGAAAAAGATATATGGAAGAAAGTTAAATGTGAGTATGATGCTACTAATTCAAAAATATGCCATGACGAGAAAGAGTGGCTCCAGGTAAGCACACATCCTCCAAAGGATTACAATAAAATAGAACACACACATGCAGTTTATAAATGCATGTCGATACACTATGAACTTAAGAATTTAGTTTTGCAAATGCAGTGGTGCTGCTAGCAAGCAGAACAATGCTGCACCAATCAACGTAGCAGAAGCATTTGCAGTAGACTAGGCACTGTAACTGCTGTAATAAAGCCTCCCTAAGCAGTGTATCACTATGAAAGCCTCCCTAGTAAATCACTAGCTTCAGTATCAGCTGCGACTCTCTTTGGCACTTGTCTGCTGATGGAGTTTCTTCATATAGCCAGATAGATTTTGGGAACTCGCATTCCTCAGATGACGCTGACATGGTGACCAGAATCAAAATTAAGTTACAATGAAAAACCAAACTAAAACTAAGTTAGCTCACTGGCAAAAGCAAAGTGCAAGACACACAGAAAATTGAGGATTCATTCAAAAAACTTTATCTGAGTAAAAACTATAACAAGCACCACGTTGCTCATAGCCAGCAGAAGTCAGCAGCATGAAGTAGAGCTACCCTCTAATCCATGAACCACCTCGGTCTGCAGTTTTTACCATATAAAAGAGCCGCTATAGCTTGGTGATCTAGTGATCTACCAGTGATAGCAGCCAATGATGCAAAGAAAAAATGCACTAATCTTTCATCTTAACCAAGCTAACACACTTGTGCCTTGGCAAGCACAAGAAGCACGCAATGAGCAATGCCATCAATATAGCACACGTTCCTCATGTAAGGTCAATCATACTAGGGGCATCCTCAAGTGCGTAGAATGTCTGGAAAGCACTGCTGCTAAACACGAACTTCCATTAGCCTCACTAGCTTGGCTGTAGACTGCGTCAGCTGCTGACTGCCCTTTTGTAACCTTCGCAACAATACAGAGCTAGCGCCCTCGTGTGCGCACACATGCCTTAGGAAGTGAGGGAGGCGCACACCAAGCTATGCTGGTGATATAGTAAATAATAATCAAAATAAAGCCACAGATGATTTGAACAACACAAAGCTCTGTTTGTAATTGCTACAGAATTATTGCTTCTCAGGAACTACATTAACTCACAGGCACTTTGCTGGAGCTACTGCTGTTACTCCCCGAGCTCAATGGTGGTAGCCAAGGCTGTGGCCCAGAGATGCATCTTGAAGCTGCAGGTGACTGTTTCTGCCACTGTTGCCCATCACACGACCACGGTTGCCTAGAGCCCTCTCTCATCACAGACTGGGCAGTGCTTGATCTTGAAGAAAACAACGTGGAAGAACTGAAACAGAGAAGTTTGCTTCGTTTTTTCATGAGTTAATTTTTATTACTACACCAATGCTTTAATTTCAGCACCACCTGCAGCATCTTAGCCCGAAGGTGTGACCCCTCCTGTACTGTCAGCATAATCCTAGCTGCAGATCTCCACATGATCAATGATCCTTTTTCTCTCACCCATTCAGCGTTACTGCTGCACACCTGCTGAACCGACTAGTTACATGTTAACTTTAGAATCAGCAAGTCAAGCAGGTTCCTTATCACGAACAAGGATCACCCCACCTCTGACGCCGTTTGGACAAAGACGGTACCCTCTTTGTCCCGGCTCTCCAAATTTTTCCCTTCACCCTTCTGGAACCATAGACCGAATACAGGAAGCCCCACTCGCTTTGGCTTTGGCAAGGGACAGGCAGAGAAAGAAGCATGCAGAACCACCCCAGCCAACACCTCCCCCCACGCACGACGGGGACTAGCAGCCGGGTTTGCTATGGTTCGTTTGTAATCCTCTGAAGGCAGGCGCAGCAACAAAAGAAAAGCCTTCACGCAGCACGGGTCAAGAAAGGACCGGACACGTATATCAACATCTCAACCAAAACCAGTCTCGGGTCGCTGGGGGCAAGACGGGTAGACACTTTCTCAGTGATGGATCAGTGTCGTAGCCTGGCGGCAGAATATGAACTACTTGCAAGATGGCGGCAGTGGAACCGCCACCTTAAAGGATAGTTTTTGCAAGCAGTCGCCCAAGTTACTGTTTGTTTGTTTTGTTTCACTGCTTAAAATTGAGCCCCTCTCTTCTTCGTGATATATCTGGGACCCAGTGACAAGCATAAAATCCATCACAGCATTGTACCAGGTCAGTTTACAAAAAAAAAAGGGATGTTTAGGTTCTGGCTGAAGCTGCAGAATTTTCCAGGAATTTAAATTACTTTGAAAAATTACAGAGGGCATTAAAGGGAGACGCGGGTCCTGAATTGATAAAAAAATGTGAAAATTTCGATTTTGCAAAAATGGTTTAGTTAGTTTATGGGGGTTTAACGTCACTATGAGAGATGTCGTAGTGAAGGGCTCCGAATAATTTTGACCACCTGGGGTTCTTTAATCTGCACCGACATCGCACAGTACACGGGCCTCTAGAATTTTACCTCCATCGAGATCCCAGCTGCAGCGGTGGAATTTCAACAGAGGCAAAATTAGGGCATATTCGGGATCCATACCCTCTAAAGTTCCTGCCTAAAAAGTTTCAAGGTCTAAATTCGACCTCCAACCACAAAAATATCTATACATTTCGTGCCTGCGAAGCCCGCAAACAGCTATTTCAAAGTGAAATGCGGCAGGATTTCGCACCTGTCGCTTCCCACGATGGCCGCCATCTTGGTTTTGTTTGAAAGCTAGGCCTCTTTCTCCATTACCTGGTATTACTCTCAACTAAAATATTTTTGGAACATCTGCATTCCGCTGTTTTCTGAGGCCTCTACAACGACCTCCGAATGGCTGGCGCGTGCGCTTCAAATGCGATTTTCTCGGCTTCATGTTTTTTGCTAACATGACTAGCCTTACAAAAGTTTTTACTATGTTTTTATGCTGAAATCTCAATTTTATACTGCTGAATTCAGAAAGAACTAAACTGTGGAGCTATGCTGTTTTTGTTCAGCTGAGTCAGACATTTCAAATTTTGTGAATCATAATGTCACCTAATTATACTTCATAATTATGGTACTAGGACAAACTTTAGCAGTTTTATATGATGACGCACGTCAACAATATAATTAGCACAGCTCCAAATGGCAGTCTCTGGCTACAGCCCCATTTCAGTCAAAACCAAAAACTGTAGAAAGAAATTGTCTTAACACCCTGTAAAAATTTAACTAATTAGGCTTGAGAATGAGGCATATAATTATTTCACATTAAAATGTCCTCCTTAACCATTTTACCGTCAACCCCGAGCAGTACCCAATGGGAAATTGTACCAATGTTGCCAATGACGAGTCACATTCGTCCAGCTCGAAGTTGCGTTTCTCTCACCGCGAAAGAGGTGTTACAGTTGGCAGTTGCGTTGGTTGCAATTTTCTGCACTAGAGGGTGGCAGCTGTACACAAAACAAGTTCTGCATTTTTAGCGCGTGTTCTAAGCCACAACAGCCATTTTCGCCAAAAATCGCCAAACATGGTACATTTTTTGGGAATTAATTTGGTGGTTAAAAGGTCAAGGAACAACATCCATTAGTGTGTTTTCTTTTTGTCAACTGCTGAGTTCCCACTAAGGTGAGTTCTGCGAGAGTGGGGCACAATGTAGCACAAGCCACGTAATCTGCCTTAGTCGCGTTCAAACCCTGACAGACCTCAAGAAGGAAGCAAGTAAGGGAGCCTACCACACGTGCTATGCCAAAGCTAGTCCTTGTGAAATATTCTTAACTGCATCTTCAGTCCAATTCGTGAAATATCAAAAAGACTTTTGGAATGATGATGAGGCTGTTTGCATTTATACAGTAAATGGTGGCATGTAGGGTTCAATGTCCCTAAGCTGTACATGGGATGTGAGAGATGGTGCAGAGGAGGGCTCTGGATTAATTCTGATCCCACAAGGGTTTTTTATATGCACTGACATAGCACAACCCAAAGGCTTGCATGCATTTCACCTGTGTCGAAATGCAGGCACCTGCAGCCCCAATTCAATGCCCCAAGCTTTGGGCTCAGCAGCCGAAAATCAAGACCATACAGCCACCACAGTGGATATTCTACAGCAATTAGCTCTCCGTTTTCTTTACATCTGACGCAGTACTCTGCTTCATAACTAAGAGCTCACACTAATCAATGAATTTTTAAATTATAACATGGCAAACAATACAGGGCTACAGGCAGAACCACCCGAAGTAGGAGTCGCTGCGTCATGACTTTTGAATTCCTGCCAAAATTACGAAATGCCCTTCCTCCCGGTTAAAATATTTGCGAACACTGCTTTAAGTAGATTTTAATCCACAGAAGTGTTAAAGGCGTGTGGCAGGTGAGCCAATATAGTAAAGCCAGAACCTTTTAGTGCCAAAGCACTACTTTGCGGGGTCAAACCCAACCAAGAATCTTTTGGCGTCCCTGACCTTGAGGGTGCAGAAATAAATATTGCTGCAACTGGGCTTCGAACCCGCGGCAGCGTGAACAGGTCAGCTTCGCTGGCCACTGCATGAGAGCACTATGTCATTGCCACAGCCGATCACACCTCGTGTTAAGCTGCAACACACTCTCGCACTGTGCATCGCACATCGTCATCAACTTCCATCTGCGGCACAAACAGATCAGATCAGCTCAACCCTGATCAGAGCTCAACCCTGATCAGAGCTCAACCCTGATCAGAGCTCAACCCTGATCAGAGCTCAACTCTGATCAGAGCTCAACCTAAGTCTAATATCATTGCCAGACGTGCCGACGACCCAGCACAGCGAAACCATAAGCCAACCATGCTAAACACATGCTTTTGTACCTCTGCTTTGTTTAATTATGTTAAAATCCTACCACTTTTTTTTTTCATTCACAGGCACAAAATGTGATCTTTTCTTTTCCAGCAGACAATGCAAAGGTGGTATATAACTCGCACAAAAAAATTTGAAGGACACTTTAGCTCCACCTACAGGGTGCAATGAGACAACGTTAATGGGTCCCTTCTGCGGCCTGGGGCCCTCTTTGCATATCACCTTGCAGACATGGCCACTGTTCTTTATTTTATTTCATTATTTATTTTTATTATTTATTTTCGACAAGACACACACGACCTCCCTTTAACCAAGACAAACAAACGTTCCTCAGTGGTCGAGGAGTAGAGTGCCTGGCTCACGACCCAAGGAAGAGCGGTTCGAGTTCCAGCTCAACCATTTTTGCTTTCAGCACAACAGTTTTCATTCTTCAGAGGCACTCTGTGATGGCGATGGGATGACTTCACAACCTTACAAACCAATGAGGAATTGTGTAGTGACATCATCACTGTTGGAGAGACTGTGATCATTGTGGGGTGTTTGAGCCATGCGCATGAGGTCATGTGGTTGTGACGTCACAACTCTCTCGACCAATCGCAATTTTCTCGACATGCCAATGCATGGCGGTTTTTCCGTTGAACAGGACCTTAATGCCATCACGTTACCTTGCGTTGGCTGTTCAACAAATGCTGTTCTCCCTACTGAGCTCATGTACCTTTCCTTTTGTAAACAAAAGTGACAGCACCTGCCTTCTTCGGAGCAATGAAAGCTGTGCTGAGGTGCTGCATGATACTCCAAACTTCTCACTTAGTACAAGCATGCTAATCCAGGGGTAACGCAGGCTAGGCCCTGCAATGAATGCATGCTGAAAGGGGGCCTTTTTTAGCCAAAGCACAGCAACCAGTAGATCACACGAATTGAAAAGCAGACAAAAACCTCACCCCGACCTTTCCAAGTATCGGTCACTGAGGAGTTTTGGTGTCACTGTCAGCACTCCTTCCAAGCCATGACAGCAATTGCCAACTTCCCCGTCGACTTCCCAGCCTGACTGCCTTAAACCTACACAAGTGAATTTGAGAACAGGGCTATTAGAACACTTGCATGCTAACTATCCCAATTCTTGCCAATATCATAGAACTTTCAAACATGAACTTCACAGTTATGAGGCAATCAAACTCACACGTTCCACCAATGTGCAAGGCTCCTGAACATTCTTTACAGAAAAAGTGACAGTCAGCATATTTTCCTGGCCTAAAGTTCCTCACGCGCTCAAGTCCGAGGACGAAATTTAATTTTTACAACATACAGAATAATATTGAGAGCAATGTCTAGTGGTGCCATCTCGAACACATTACAAACTGCCCATAATCCTTTCATGTTCCCAAAGTGCCATGCCAAATCTCTAAATGATCTCTGAAGTTGGTGTTTGCTATCAACAAGGGGTGCCAGGTTGGCACCTATTTAAACTAATGTGCTCAATTTCCTAATGCCAGATAAGGTACATTTTGTTCTCTGCGTGTTTTTACACTAACCAGCAGCACATGTGAAAATATTTGTAAATTATCAAGGGAACATTGTTGCTACGAGGACTTGACGACTGACAAAGTTGCGTGGAGCATCAGAGACGGGATTACGGTGGACAGCGCCTGCGACAACGATTGCGATGACACTGGTTCTGCCCCTAAGCCAGTGACCTACACAGAGGCCATCACAGCAGTTGAGACTCTGCGCATGTTCCTGGGAGTTCGGAGTTCAACCAGAACTTCAGTTCGCAGTTGGACGGCATGGAGGCCTCGATCCTGAAGTCCGCACTCGCGAAACATGTTCAGGGAACGCTGGACCGATTCTTCCAGAGGCAATAAATCAATTTGCCAACATTTGTATTTTTTCTTTCACAGTCAGATATAACAAAATAGGATATAGCGAAGAGATTTCCGATTCTCCCTGACTTCGCTATAACCGGGCTACACTGTATCGTTCAAGTTTTGTGGACACCAGTATGAATGATAGAATAATTTAAATCTCATTAACTTAATCATCTGAGTTTTCTTGAAAGGTAGAATCTGGTAATGAATGAAGTTATGCTGAGTAATGCCTTGACATGTTTGTGCTTTGAAATCTGCTCAAGGAAGCTAACACATCAAACACTGCGGCTCTGGCAGCAACATCCTCACACAGTATATGAGAAGAGACACAACAGTGGCACCTGTCAAAAGCAATATTACCACATTTGCATGAAAGTAAAGAGTTTTTTCCTTAAATCAGCTGCTTCAGGAAGCACCCTGCATTATATTACGAGTCTGCTGTCCTCTGAAATAATGAAGGTGTGCTCACCCACCAGGAGGGTGAGCTACGAGGAAAAGGCAACTTCTCAACAACCTTTAGCCATCGAGGCAACGCATGTGGCATACACTGGTGGGAAAGAGTAGTGACAATCTTAGAAAGAAGGAGATGCAGGAAGTTGAGAAAGAAAAGCAGGCAGTGAAAGGACTGCGAGAGGCTTTCCGTGGAATATTGCAGATTATTCATTTTCAATTCATGAAAGTTAAAATTTTGCGGTGCAGAAAATTAGGGGCCTTAGCACTACCAGATAGGCAGGCAGTGTAGCGACCAGAAGAAATTCAAGAGGACATGCTCTACACTCAGGGGAAATGACAGCTGCACCTTACTATGAACACCTCGCAGTGCGATGCATACTAGCAGAGGCCCACTTCTACACCAACAGTGTCTTGAGTCATGCCATCAAGTACTTCCTGGCTAATATATACAAACCAAACTCCTGGTACAAGCAGCTCTATTTGCCACCTCCACGATCAAGGCACAGCCAATGCCATACCCTACTCTTGTTCAGCATTGTACCTTCATGACATTATCTACAAGCACTACCATCAGTGATGTGCTGGCATGACAGCACTTGATGTAGCAATGTTGGATTCAAGCCACAACCTAAACTCCTTGCTGATGTCACACTTTTTGTCTACTGCGATTTCCCGGCACAACAGTGATGCCTCAATAGACAGCTATATACCAGCATCAGCAAACTTCAACTTAAAGTGCAACATCACACCTCTGCCACACGGCGAACAGCTTGCAGTACCTGACACAGGGAGCCAGAACAGCAGTAATGATGTCGAACTACAGTGTTCCTTCCAGCAACCTGTGGTCCTGAAATTGCCGCCTATGTTATCACGACTTCCACTACCCAACACCTGCACTGCAAAATGCCCTGGGCCAAATTAACCTGCAGTCATCCACTATAACACTTTCTCTCCGCCTCCTTTCCCTGCTTTCCGTGAGATGCGGTCCAGGTGTCCACGGAGAGGAGGCTATTACTGCGCCTTTACTTCCTTCAAAACATTTGCATTCATGTCAGTGTGCACTGCACATTGTTTCAATTGTTCCTCTGAGCATGGCTTACCATGATTGACTTGTGCCACAATACACTTATCACAGAGTGCAGTAGCAGTTTACAACACAACTGCAGAGCAAGGGCAACAACAGCACAGTGATGACCACCACTAGCTAATGGGTGCATGCACCTTTCACATGTACCACATCATTGATATGCTTCTGTGTTATCTGCTGTAATACCGCAACATCTTCTACATGCACTTGCTCGATACCAGCAAAGGTTTCTTAAATCTCGCCATTTAGCATTGCGATAGCACAGAAAAAAATGCACTCAATTGTTCACAATAACAGTGATCACCACTGTACCTCTCCCACATTAGCCATTTCCAATTTAGCAAACCTATAGTTGCTACATACAGTAGTACTAGTACTACTAGTAGTGGTACTAGTAGTAATAGTAAGTTAGTGGTGCAGCAGCAACTCTGCCCATAATGCACCAAACACAAGCTGCTACATATCAGCAAACACTAAAGCATTCCTAAAAACAGGGACTTCAAAATAGAAAGAAAATGTTTTCAGGAACACACTGTCAGCTGCGGTGGAGGTTTATGGACCATTGTTATAATGTAGGTAATTAACAAAATGCACTAATTAACTTTTATTGGTTTACTGGGGTTTAATGTCCCAAAGCAACTCAGGCTATGAGGGACGCCGTAGTGAAGGGCTCCAGAAATTTCGACCACCTGGGGTTCTTTAACGTGCACTGACATCACACAGTACACGGGCCTCTAGAATTTCGCCTTCATCAAAATTCGGCCACTGCGGCCGGGATCGAACCCGCGTCTTTCCGGTCAGCAGCCGCGCGCCATAACCACTGAGCCACCGCGGCGGAGCTATTAACTTTAAAATTAACATAGTCTGGTGGTTGGTGCCAATGAGGAGTTCGAAGCAATGGAAAAGACAATGTCATATCAGTTTTTGAAACAAAAAAAAGTCATTCTAGAAAGCTCTGCAGCGCAACAAAATCCAGTGCATTTTCCCCGCGTAAAACTGAAACTGAGCACATGAGGTGCACAGGAAGCTGGATGCAAATGCAACGCCCGCTGATGATGTATGAGTGCTTATAGCATCTTCAAACTGCCCGCACTATTTTACTATAGCATGCACTTTCTTTCGCTTCTTTGCTTTCAAAAACAATGACCATACAGCTGGCGATGACAATCTTTTTCCTTGCACCAAGTAGCAAAGCTAAAGAACGCGCATGACTTGGCACAATAATGCACACAGTTCGAACTCTGCACTGTAGTCACTGCAACACTTCATCAGCGAACGTTACGACAGCATAGAGCTGCCTGTGCACTTCATGGACTCAGTTTCATTCCTGTGTGGAAAAGAAAAACGCAGTGGAACCCCCTGCACTGTAGTGTTTTTAATAATGACGGTTTGGTTTGGTTCATTGGGGTTTAAAGTCCTAAAGCGACTCAGGCTATGAGGGACACCGTAGTGAAGGGGTCCGGGAATTTCGACCACCTGGGGTTCTTTAACGTGCACCGACATCGCATAGTAGTACACGAGCCTCTAAAATTTCGCCTCTACAGAAATTCGACTCCTGTTGCTGAGATAGAACACGGCCGCGGCGTATTCATAATAAAAAATTGATAAGGTATGGTTGGTTGGTTTATTGGGGTTTAACGTCCCAAAGCGACTGAGGCTATGAGAGACGCCGTAGTGAAGGGCTCCGGAAATTTCGACCACCTGGGGTCGAAATTTCCGGAGCCCTTCACCTTGCCCATGGCTTTAAACAGTCCATTGGCACTAACCACCTGACTGTGTTAATTAATAAGATAATTATTGAATGTTAGTTAATTACATTTATAATCAATGACGGTTCCTATAGCAACTGACAACCGCTGCGGCTGAATGCTCCAGAAGACATTTTCCTTCTATTTAGAACTACCTATGTTTTTTTGTTTGAAAATTTTAGGAAGTGTTTGCTGAAACAGCCGCTATATTTTCACAAACAGTTCTTGCATTCTTGAAAACATTAGTAATGCTATCATTCTACAACAAAAAACTAAATTCCTAAGCTAAAATCATAACATCAATACCCAAGGGCGTCCGCAGAATTTTTTGCAGGGGGGGGCCCCATTGGTTGTTGGCGCTGGAGGGGGGGGGGGGGTATGTTCGTAGCAAAAAGGCACTATTTGCGGAGTAAATTTATTTATTTATATACAAATAAAATAAATAAGTAAAATACACACATGAAAGAAAAATTACAAACAGCAAATTAAAGCGAGGCTAGGAGAGATACATTGGAGTTTATCAACGAAGAAACAATTAAAATTAATAAAAATGCAAAAAGATACAATCACTTCGTGGAGAAGAGTGCTCAGTCTTGCTGCATACGGGTTCTCGACACACCCGGATTGATGACCAGCACACAGCACAATATGTTCACAAACACGCAACGACAGTCACTCAGTCAGTCTTCCTTGAACAGAAACTGTAGACGCCTCGGATTTTTCTGGGCGAATTGCGTGATGACACTGGTGATAAATTCATTTCTGTGCTTCATTACACGCTCTCGGTGCACACTCATCATACAAAGGCCGTCCAGTCTGTCGTTTGTCATCGTTGAGCGTAGCCACGTTTTCACTCTCCTCATTGTACTGAAGGAGCGTTCGACCGTACAGGTAGTAACTGGCAAAGCCAGAGCCACCTCAATGGCTTTTGCAACACCAGGGAAGAATGTCTTGGCCTGATGTAGAAGCTCGCAGTAAGTTATTTCTGATGGGTCCCCAGTTTTGTTGCACCACATCTCGTACCAAGAGATGGCCTCTTCCTTGAAGTTGTCGATGCCGTAAAAGCACTGGAGTTCTTCGGCGAGAACAGCGAACTCAACACGGCTCAAGTGCTTCATTTTTGATGGATGCAGCTGGAGAAGTTTGAAGCTCCTCTCATTGCTTTCAGAAAAGCGCCGAGCTAAAGAAGCAGTGAGGGAGTCCAAGTACGGCACATATATTGCCACACGGTAGTATTCCTCTGGCGACTGAATCCTGTAGTTGTCTCGGTGGGCCTGACGAGAGACTTGTCTTGGTACAGATATCACCACATTTAAGTGATTGGCTGCCTCCCTTGCTGCATTCATGATGTTAGAGAACTCCTCTACAGTGTTTGTCCGGTGGCCGCGAAAAATACGTTGTAGCTCAGTGATGTGGCCATGCACAGAATGGAAGTCCATGGATACACCTTGCAGAATGTTCGTAGCTGGTTCGAGCCGAGCGCTGTACTTCGCTACAATATGCAAGCAGACGATGAAAGATGAGCTTGTTGTTGCGCAGTAGAGGATGTGAGCTCGTTGTCTAGTTGCAGCGTTCGAGAATGATTCCGCGGACGCGAGCTGCTCGAGTGCTTCGACTATGGCCACGTAATGCTGAGAGAAGATCCTAATAGACTTGTACTTTGCAGACCATCTTGTCTCACACAGCATCGGAATGTTGGGCACCAATTTTCTCCGGAGCACGCTCTCGCGGAAGAAGTTTATGGTTTGTTTGATTATCCCAATTGTGTTTCGAATTTCAGAGACGTCGTTCAAATCGTTGATGACGAGATTTAGTTTGTGACTTGCACAGTGGAAAAATAGTGCCTTCGGGAACTGTTTTTGTATAATTTTGTTCACTCCAGCTTCTTTTCCAGCCATTGTAGAGCATCCATCGTACCCCTGTCCAACGAGGTTCGAAAGAATCAGTCCGACATTCGTCAAAAGCTTAAGATTGCCGCGGCGATGCAAGCGGAGTTTAATTGCTCCAGCTCTACAAATCCCAAAAACTGCTCTCGAACGCACACTTCGACTTCCGCCTTGTCAATAAAGCGAACGCCTATAGACATCTGCTCTTTTCCTGAAATATCTGCAGTTTCGTCAGCAAGAACGGAAAAAGCAAACGCTTTGTTAGTTTCGGTAACTATCTGCTCTCTCAGGATGTCGCCACAGATTGTGATGATCTCGTTCTGGACGCGGACAGAAGTGTACTTGGCATTGCCAGCAGAAGAAGCGAAGTGCTCCTGAAGTAGAGTATCTCCAGCTTCTACACGAAAGTCAAGCAGATCATTGAAGACTCCACTATCGGACTGCTTGCCGCGAATCGGCAAGTCATGCGTCGCGCAAAAGACAATGGTGGAAACTATTGGAAATAGTTTCTCACGGTTCCTTTCAACTTGCGCGTGCAGTGCTCTGTTCAGCTGCTGTACAACGGGTAGCTGCTTGCCTTTCATCACATCCATAAAGTTCTGTGAGGCCGTCATTGCCTCCTGGTGCCATTGGGATTTTACGTGATCCCTGCACGCCTCGTGCATTTTTCTGTAGTTACTGAAAGCGCGCACGATAAAACTACCTTGAGTACCCCGGTGAACACGCGGAGGAAAAATGACGCAAAAACGACAAAAGGCGCCTTTCGCTGTCGCTGAGTACGCAAGCCAGGGGGCGTAATCTCCCAGCCACTGATGTCGAAAAGGCCTCTTTCCAGGTGTTACATCCTTCTTAAAATCATATGTGACATTTGGCGACCATGGCTTAGTAAGAAGACGTAACTTCAAAAAGTCCGGTATGCCAGTGAGTTTAGCTTTGCCTAGAAACTCTCCTAAGTCATATTCTTGAGGCAAGTTATTTGTTTTCTTGATGTTGTCTCCGGACTTCGATCCCAAGCAAGGAGAAAGGGAATCGTTTCGGCTTACTGCGTGACCGGAGCTCGCTGGTGGAGTTCCTTCCATGGAGACGACGACGCCGGCTACTGTCCGGTGATGAAAGGTTGCATCGCTCTGGTCAAATCCGGACTTGAATCCCAAGAAAGGAGAAATGGAATCATCTCGGCCTGCTGCATCACCTGAACTCACTGTTGACAGAGTCCCTTCCATGGAGTCGACGACATCAGCTACTGTCCGGTGATAAAAGCTTGCATCACTCTGTTCAAATGCTACACCGTTGTCACATGTCACACCAGAATCTGCAGGGGCGCATTTGGATAATGCTTCGTCAGACAACCGCTGACGCTTGAAGAAGCGTCGAATATCCATCATTCGGGACCGCGCGAGACAAAGCTGGCTATGGAGTTCCTCGGGGTTGGTAGTGTTAAAAATATATACACATTGATTGGAAAAACGGTTGAATGCGTACGTTGAAAACAAAAAATGACTATGTATGCAGCTAAAACTTATTTACAAGATAAATGCACGCTCGCAGCTTCATACACCTCGCTCCATCTTGCTCGCGCAACCGCACAGTCGAGTATTTGCACACACACTACTCGCCGCTCGTCGTTTTCTCGTCCGCTGTCTTGGTTGTTCTCAGCTTCGTTGACAACCGGCCACTAAAAACACCGAAGCACAAACAAAGAGGCGCGCACACGCAAGGAACGCCGCGCGACTTCCGAGGGGAAGGGACACTCGCCACTCCGGTCGGAAAATTTGTTTTGTGTGTTTTTATGAGGTTCAGAGCCCCAAAACGACTCAGGCTATGAGGGACGGACGGTCTCTTTACCATGCACTGACATCGCACAGTACATGGGCGCTGTTGGGATTTGAGGCCCAGCCAGAGGTGACAGGCGAGCCAGGCAGGCGCCATCGGGCTGCCTTGACCAAAGGCGCTGGTTTCCGGAGAAGACGCAAGGAACGCTGGTGTGGGGGCGCCTCTGGAGACTGCGTCGCCGTGAACAAAAGCAGCTAATCCCCTTTGCCGAAAATTCTGAAAGCGGCGCTTGTACCGAACTGCGCTCTCCCGTGGATCGGAGGAGACAGCGAGCGGCGGCGGCGCCAACTCATCGCCCGCTTGCCCCTGAGCAGTCCGACAAAGCGGGGATGGACACGGCTGATTTGTCCCTCCCTCCTGAAGAATTCATCGGTGGCCGGGGTGTGCACTGTCTGCCTCCGTGTCGCTATCTCTCTAGAGATCAAAGAAACAGGCACACATCTCAAGACGGCTCGAAACACATGCTCGCCGGTGCCGCTGTATGTCTGCAACGACGCGTCCCCGGACGCGGCACTGTGCAGATGTGACCCAAAGCGTGGAAGCAGGGCCGCTTTTACTCTTTTGGCTGAGCGCACCGCCGCCCCTGACGTGCGGCCATCACTCACGGTTCGAGTGAGTGATTTTCCAGGGGGGTGCAGCCGCCCCCCCTTTCCCCCCCCTCCGGACGCCCATGGCAATACCCTGTCAAGTGCGCAAGTGTGCTTAAGGTTTTAAACGAGAAGCAGAGAGTCACTAGAAGTAACAAAAGCATGTGACAGCAAAATTTGTGAAGAAGGAGATGAAAAAGTAAACAATCAATTTTAAAAGAGCAAGGACTTGGGCTAGTTGCTGTTTGATCTTAGAATGGAAATAGTAGTAGCAGCAGTGGTATATTGAAAGAAAAAATACAAAAAGGGAGGGAAGGATGTTGCTGGCTGCGGCAATTCCTTTCTGATATCTTAAGCACTGGAGCTGCGGCCAGCAGAAATGAAAGGGACAGGTTGAGGATAGCGAGGAGTACAGCGGGAAGAGATAGTGAGAAAGGATAGGGGAGAGCTATGTACTTAATTTACAAAGTACAAAAGTGGAGATAGCACTGAACTGCACTAAGGGACAGGGGACAGAGGAAAGAAATATGACCACTACAGGACACAGTGCTTCATCCTGTGGTGGCCATATTTCTTTCCTCTGTCCCCAGTCCCTTAGTGCAATTCAGCACTATTTCCATTCTATTCTGAAAATTGATTGTTTACAAGCATAGTAGCACAAACACAATACACCTAAATAATCTTTTTAAGGATGCAAAAATAGAAGAGAAAGAAGAAAAGCCAAGATCAGCTAAGAGTTCCTAACCTATCCAGAATTGTGCCCACAAGCAACATGGCAGCAAACAGAGGAGCTGCGGTTGATCTCATTTATTTGTTGCGTTGTTTCAACTGTTGCTATAATGAAGAATTTTTTCAAAAACAGCGTTACAAGTAAAATAAACTTTAGTGCTTTTATATACACTACACTTTGTACCTTCTGAAGCCTCTGCTTGCGAGGCTACACACCCGGCCAGCAAAATGTGTTCTGTGAATGCACCGCAACCGGAGTGCACCATTGTCCAATTTGGCTTTGCCAAAGTGCACTTATAGTGACACTCCCCATAAGCACACTTGCATTCTTGACAGGGGGTATTATTCTAACTGAACAGTAAGTGCACTTTTACACATCGATGCTTGAAAAACTAATTGCATGCAAATAAATGAAGAAAGAAGAAAAGGCCTCACTCAAGTGGTCCAAGTCAAGGTGTTGGTGAGACAAGTCAAGCCAGAGCTGAACCTAGGACAAAAATATAAAAGCCTCAACTAAGCATAGTACATAAAAAACAATGTTTAGGAAAAATGGCAGTGAAATATGCAGGCCTAAAAGGAGCCAAGTATACACACCAACCCCTTTCCCCCCCCCCCCCCCCCCAAAAAAAAAAAATAAGATTCCAACAACTGACAGCACACAAACACAAAAAGGGGGAAGGAACGGAGAGGGCATTAGCTTGTAACTCAAAAAAAATTTTTCCAATTAAGCTTAGAGACCTTAATGCAAAGTACAAAGAACAATTTCAATCTAAAAAGAAACTATGTCAACAAGTGCAGGTAAGTTTCCAAGCACACTTATGCTGACAGTTTGTGCCAAAAACTAATAGTGATAGAGGACATCCTACAAAGACCTGGTACTGCCTTTAAAGTGTACAAGCGTTGTCACATATAACCCCCAAAAAGAGTAGCAGAAAAGGCCTTGCACATCTAAAGGGGCACGATAAGAAATTCTGAACAACTATGCCATGCTTTAAATGCCAGTGCATATGACAACACACGTATGACCTATGAAAGCTTTTGGTATGGTAAATACATGCCACCCTGCTTTGGGGTAACATGAGGTTTTATAAGCACCAAAACCTGATGAGCAATGTGACAAAGTGTTGCCAACATTTATGCTTAATATTGTTGCTTTTTAACTTGTTTCAGCGACTTAATTCAGCAATGTTTAAATATGTGAAATATGCACTTGTGTACCATTTGTAATGTGAAAATTTAGGCAAATGAGAAAAAAAAAAACTTTAGAATGATGTTACAAAGTGACCAAGAATTGCACGCAACGACACAAATGACATTCAAGCATAGTGATTTCGGCAAGCCGTATGAAAAGAAAAAACAATCTCCAAGTTTCATATATAATGCCTGCTTATGCTGCTGCTGCATGGCCTACGGGAATAAGATATCTGTGTTGTGTATCGTACCGGCCGCAAGCATCAAGACGCCGATGCTCTACCCCGCTGCCCACTTCCAGCCATTATTTCCAGCCTCTCCTTCGACGCCTGCTCACCGCCGCTTCATGAACATCAGCGCCATGCCATCAGTGCAGCATGCCAACCCATGGATCTCTTCTCTTCTTGACTTCCTCTCCAACCCTATTGCTGCTTGTCCATCGCGTGCTCTTTGCCGTCATGCTTCCCACTTCTCAATTCGTTACAATCTCCTTTATTGCCACAACTACAACTCAGATGGCTGCAAGTGGTTGCTAGTTATTCCCAATCACCTTCACTCGGAAGTCTGCGCCCATTTTCACGCTGATTCTGAGTGTGCTCATGTCATAGTGTTCAAGACCTATCGTCGCATCCGGCTACAATATTATTGGCGTGGAATGTACACCTTCATCCTCAAAAATGTGCACTCATGCCTTATCTGTCAATGTCACAAGCCACCTCCTCATCGTTCTGCTGGAGAATTACAGCCGCTACCTTGCCCGCCACACCCATTTGACCGCGTCAGCATGGATTTATACGGCCCCTTCTGTACACTTCACCTGGCAACCGTTAGGCTATCGTCACGGTTAACCATTTGACAAGGTATACAGAAACCGCCGCCCTTCCGGCTGCCACAGCCTCAGAAGTTGCGTTTATTTTGAACAGATTCATCCTTTGTCACCACGCCCCTCACGAATTGCTGAGCGACAGAGGCCGTGTCTTCTTGTCCGATATTGTGAAAGCACTGCCCACCAAGTGCAATGTAATTCATCGCACCACCTCCGCATATCACCCGCAAACCAACGGCCTCACCGAGCGCTTTAACCAAACCCTCGAAGACATGTCTATGTATGTCTCTTCAAACCACTCTAACTGGGATCTTGTCCTTCCATATGTAACCTGTGTGTACAATACCGCAACGCAGACCACTACTGGCTTTTCTCCTTTCTTTCTCCTTTAAGGCTGTCGCCCTTCTGCTACCATCGATACCATTCTACCATACCAACTCGACGCTTCCAAGTATGCACCTCTTTTTGAAGCCGCACAGCATGCTGAAAATTGTTGCCGCATTGCCAGCGCTCTCGCGCCTGACACCCAGTGCCGAGAGAAATCCCACCATGACCTCAATCAAACGTCGCCACACTTTCCCAATGGCACCCTTGTGTGGCTCTGGATTCTGACAAATCCTCCAGGCCTGTCGTCAAATTTCTTGCAAGGTACCATGCCCCTACCGTGTCCTGGAGCGCACATTACACTGTGGAACCTCTCATCCCATCTTCTGACCTCTGCTGATGTGGACGCGAGACTGTTCACATCCAGCGCCTCAAGCCATTCTACAACCCTGCCATCCTGCTGCACCCCAAGTCACAAGGGTGGTTCCTTTTCTCCCCGGGCAATCATAAAGATGAAGACAAACATTCTGTTTAGAGGCGGCATTGTCACCACTGCACGTGCTGTGCGCTCGCCCTGGCAAACCATGGACTGTTGCCGCGCTGTTCCTGGGGTCCCAGTGCCTTCAATAAACCCCCTTCTTACAATTTTAATTGATAAGGAGTTTTTTTAGTGCAAGTACAATTTCCATATTTTCTACGAAAATGATGAGTGAAAGATCATATGTCACACCCAAAAAATGAGCAGTAATAAGAAAGTGTCTTTTGGTGCAAAAAATTATCAAAAAAAAAAAACCTGAATTGTGGATCTTTTGGCTGAATAACCACATCTGTTCCTGAGTTTGAGCTAAAAAATTATCGCCCAATATTTAACCCCCCCCCCCCCCCCTTTTATGGGCAAAATAAAATCAGAAAACGAAGGGCCCTAAATATACATTATTTTAAAAAGAAACGAATCAAGAATATCTAGCCTGAGATATACTGGAATCAAAACTTGATCAACCAGATTCACTTGACTAACACACTGCAACCAACCTGCCCTCACACTTAGCATACTATTCACTGCAGTCGGCAATACTATCCAGTTTTGAACAGGTACTTGCTAATCTGAAAGTCATCTAGCATGAAGAAATTGTGCAAAAAAGAAAGAAGCAACAAGGCTAAACCAAACATAATAGTGCATACCATGCAAGTGCAGCAGCTGTCTTACACAGTACCTCAGGCCAAAACATAGCACACAGTTGATTTACAACTTTGTTCTTTAGCACCTCATCTTCTGCAGACCAGCTGGGCTCAGTGTCACACTTGCTGAAGAAAAAAAAAAAAAGAAACAGGTTGCATATAAAAAGAAACACAACCATCACATGATATAGCACACAACTGAACACCGGTAAGTGAGAAATGCTGCGGGCTCAAAGGACTTTAAATAAAGGCACCCATGCATTGCCATTCTAAGGCTACCAGTTTAAACTTATGACATTACTGCTCCAAGGCAACAGAATCCATCAGCAACATGCTGCTGCTCTTCTGCCTTTCCTGTCTCCCTCCAGACATACCCCATTCCCCCAAGGAAAGGAAGAGTATAACCCAGGCGAAGCAGTGTAAGTCTTTATGCACCTGTCTGCATTAATGAAATAGGCTGCTCCAAATCAAAGTTTTGTTCATCTGCGGCATTTCTGCCCTATGGTGAAACTGGGAGGTAAGTTTTATTCACTGAGCAGCCCTTTAAGCAACATTGCAGACAGCATAAGAGATAACAAAAAGCAGCCATCTCGCAGGTTTGCTTCATACAAAATCCCTTGCAATGCTGCTGGATTTAATAAGCAACTAAGTTACTAAGGACCACATCACTGAAAGGGGCAAAAGAAATTTTATCACTACTTCCAAAACTAGAAGACATTTACACATTGCATCACATTTAGTGTTCGTGTCTTAGTCTACAGAACAGTGCTACAAGTGCTGCTTTCTTTCATGCAAAATTTTAGTATTCTGTATTCCTTAACTACAAAAGGAGCAACAGAAAATGTGTTTCATTACCTCTCCGCTGAGGCAGAGCCATTGTTTGGAAGAATATTTTTAACAACAGCCATTGCGGGGGAGGCAATCCTCTTGCCAATTACACTGGTGGGGGAACAATATGACATCAGCATGAATAATCGTGCCAATGGAAATCAAGGTTCAAGTTACCAAATATAAACCCGATATTGTCACAACACACAGGTTAAACTAGAATGCTTTGCATCTGCGATAACAGAACACCCGAAACCAAAACATAAATCAAAGCTTATCACCTTTGCTTTGGTAACGTAAAAGAATTACACATTACAAAAAGCTAGTCCAATCTATATTTGGATAAAGTTGCTCATAACAGAATCAATATGACAATATTCTACAACAAATTTTCTACAGCAATTGAAGTGAATACACCTGCTTAAATAAGATTAAAGTAATAACTGGTGGCTTTAGGGAGGGGGAACTTGAGGCAGAGAAAAGACAACTGGAGTCTATGTGCAATGTTTGATGAGCTTGCCAAGATTTGTGCTAATTTTTGTTTCAAGGAACTAACTTACTCAGCAAAGCTTGCAGTATATGTGACATTACAGCAAGGATCTCCAGGATGCTTCACTTAAATGAGGCCTTTTTAAGTGAAGCTTCCCTGTGAGAGGACAGGCACATACATGCAGCAGCTAAGCTGTTACATGTGCTCGAGCAGGCAGCTCAAACCCTCCTGGCCTACATGAGATGAATTAAACACCACGCAGACTTCGCATAAATTCAGACCGTGCACTACACAACACTTCACACCTTCACACATGGAATTCGTTTCGATTACATAGTATTTGCAGATCACTAGAGCTCCTACATGAAGTGATCTAGATTCTGCTACTGATGCCAGTCTAATCTGTAGAGATCACAGGTCACGTAGAGTGCACCCATCTAATGAATGATACAGCTTTGCTATCGGTAGTTCAGACTTTCATGAGGCTAGCATGTATAATCTTCAATTTTCTACATGCCAGACCTGTCACTGCCAAAAGTTCACACAAAGAATACTTCACAACACACAGATGTACATTTTTCACATATTCAACTTCTGGAGTTCTGCAGAGAATTAGTAAGTTGGCTATGAACAGCTAAGAAGCACATAGTTTCACCGAAGATGCAGGAACTGCTGCTTCCAGCGATCACACTCCAGCCTGAGTTCGTGGTTGAAGGCAGCATCCCCCATCTCATCTTCATACAAGTAGCTGTCAATAGCATCAAGAGTCTGTTGAACTTGGGCTGTAGCACTGGCATTGAAGTCCTGGATACAGAGAAAGTAACAAGAAGGACACCAACTTTATTTTCAGCCTTCCAAAACAAATCACTTAAACATTCAATGGTGACAAAAAAAAAAGAAATTGGAAAACTTCGGTTGCAAATTTCTTTGAGAAGAACAAAACAACACTGGAGCTACAGCTTATTCATGCAGGAAGTCAGAACAGTTATCCACAGGCTTTCTAAATAAACAAGACAGCCCATTTTCAGGGTCACATTTTAAACACGGTCTCAAAGCTCCCTTGCACCAGCACAGCATAATTATGCTTTAGCATTGAGAAGAGCAAGCATGCAACTTCGCTGCAGTTAAGGGGGGAGCCTGGTCTTGAAAAAAAAAAAGAAGTTATTAATGAAGTCACAGTTAGGAAATCTTCAGGGAATTTGTATTTTTGTGAGCAGATTCTAAATATGTCATTTAATTTCATGTACAACAATTCTTTGAGCACTTATGTAATTTTTATCATGTATTTTGTGAAGAGCTTTGAAAAAAATTTGTGGGAAACTTGCTGAAATCTATGCCATTGGGGTCTCTTGACACCAAGAAATGCAATAAAGGTAAAATTGTCTTTCTGCCTATCATAGAACTTAAGTTATAGGGCTTTGAAGTTGTCGCTTCAGAAATGAGAAGAAAAGTGTGTATTCCTGTTTCTGAAGTGGCAGCTTCAGTACCCTATAACTCAAGTTCTATGATAGCCAGGATGATAATATTACCCTTATTGCATTAATTGGTATCAAGAGAACCCAACGGCATACATTTCAGCGAGTTTCTCGCAGCAAATTTTCTTGAAAATTCTTCGCAAAATACTTGCATAAAAATTGCAGAAGTGCTCAAGGAATTGTTTTACATGAAATTAAATGACATATCTAGAATCAACGCACAAAAATACATGTGCCCTGAAAATTTCATAACTATAACTAGATTAATAAAATTTTCTTTTCAAGACCAGGCTCCCCCCTTAATGTAACGTCACTGACAAATTCAAGCAGATAGCAAGTAGGAACAACTTTTTGATGTTTGCTTTCCTAATATAGTGTAGAATTGCTTTAGTTGCAGTTATGTGTGTGCTTGGACACAGGTTTTGACTGTGCCCAATAATCAGGTTAAATGATCATGTCACAAAGTCATGTCTCAGGATTATAGAAACTTGAGATTCATTAGGCCCCGAACTAACGGTAGCACCTTTTACTACAGCTTCCTTCTCTTTACAGAACTGCAAAAGTTTTCACAGCCTGAAAAGTGTTCAGGCATCAAGGCAATAGGCAATAATTATGAACACAGTAAATGCAGCTGCACACACCCTAAAGCACCTAAGTCACACAGACAGGTATGCAGAGCTTAATTGAAATTCCAGAACAAAAATAGTCCATGTACGAGCGCTGTTCCAACCTTTTCATTACTTAATCATGTGAGCAAAAAAATTACTACTCAAAAACATCTTTTAGTGCCACCGTGGTGATGCACTTTCCTATGCTTAACAGGTACCATTAAATGATTTCAATTTCTGCCAACAGTTGACTAATAAAAATTATTTCCATGTGGTGTACAAGCAAGAAAAACCAAGTCTTCCTATATGGCAAAAGTACTTGCTCATCAGCAACCACTTGAGCGCAGCCACATAGCTACAAAGAAAAGCTAAACAAACAGCTTCCTCCAAATTCTCCCCCCACCCCCCCACCCTAAAAAAAAAAAAAGAAAAGAAAATTGGAAAACTGGGAGAAAAAGTTGAACTCTGGCAGGTGTACAAGAGCAACAAAATTCCCAATAGGAGTAAATTTGTCCTTGCACTGCCACCTGCTACCCACCCTGGTTATAGCACAACTGGCAGTGAATTTCCAAAACAAGCAGCGGCTGAATTTTCATTCAACTGCAAAGATTTTAAGAAAGCTAGGCCACTTTCCTTCGTAGCCACATGTTGCACTCCGGTGGTTTCTAGTGAGTAGTTACTCCTTTGATTGAAAGGCACCACACTTTGAGAGATTCCTCCGAACACATTGGTCCCACCCATGTGGGATGTAATAAGAAAATCTTTGGATGCAGTTTCAGTTTACACAAAAGGGTGCAAGAGATCAATACAAAGGGCTAATTCTCATGTGACAATTTTTAAAAAGACCCCAAACCTTTTTTTGAACCTAACCAGCACCTTGAGAATGGTCAGGCGTAAACTGAAACTGCATCCAAAGATTTTCTTAATACATCCCACATGGGTGGGACCAATGTGTTGGAGGAATTTCTTAAAGCAGATTTTTTAAATCATAAGTTGTAGGCAAAGGTGAAGCAATCTCAATGTTTTTTACCATTAACGCTTCTCTCAACACTCGCATTTCTTGCTGAGCTCAGCGCATGTAACACACAACGCCCATGGCCTGCAGCCTTGATCTCTTGCTGAACACACCAGAACACACGCTACAATGCTACATTGTAGAAGACACCCAACACGCTGTCATTTGCAGGTCCTGAACACCAGTGCTTGTGCCCAACACACACCACCTCCTCTAGGTCTACCAAGGTCTGCTGTCAAAGGATGCACAAGGAAAGTTTGTGCTTTTCACATACTCAACTAAAATAGTGCAACCACATACCACCACAGCATTGACATGTCATTTCTTGTTTCTGTGGTTGTCTCTGGCAGCATTATTTTAGTTAAGACGCACAAGGATTTAGTGAAAACTTTAAGAGGGCTGGAAACATTTCACCACCCTGAATGCCAAGGCTACGTTATGATCACTATAAGAGCCCGCTTTCAGATTTGGTGTGCACAAGCATGCAATCTTGCAGCATTTGAGGTTTTCCATGGACAACTGATGTGGGCTACACATCTTGATCACTTAACTAGGGCAGCTGTATGTGACAGGTTGGATGTCTTCCACTCTCCTGTATCCTCAACAAATACTCCCCTTCTGCCACCTAGGCCAAAGAGCCAGACTCAAGAAAATAAAATATATAAATAATCACATTAACTGATTCACATCTTGGCATTTATCCCCAGAAGGCAAGTTATTAGATACCTCATCCCATGAAGAAGTGGCAGTTGGTGCAGTCTGCTCTGACCAAGGACTGAAGCCTGCACCACTTGAGCAATCTACACAGTACACACTAAAAGAAAAACAAAAAACAAAATACCATATGAATTAGTAACACCAAAATGTGCAACTCAGCATTACAAAAAAATAGAATGTAAGCAACACACTGCACAGATTGTACAACACAAAATTTCGAGCTCCGGGGAAATTGCAATGCTTCCAAAAAATACTCCCAAGGCAACAATATGACTCCTTTAGCAGATACAGACCATGTTGATTTTAGATGCATTTGTAACATGGATAGGTAGGACTGCAGCAGAGAAGAGACAAGGACTAAACGTTAACGCAGAACCATTGTTGAAACAAACATGGTTTATGGGGTTTAACGTCCCAAAGCGACTAAGGCTATGAGAGACGCCGTAGTGAAGGGCTCCAGAAATTTCGACCACCTGGGGTTCTTCAATGTGCACTGATATTGCACACTACAAGGGCCTCTAGAATTTCGCCTCCATCGAAATTCGACCATTGCGGCCAGGATCAAACCCACGTCTTTCGAGATCAGCAGCCGAGCGCCATAACTGCTGAGTCACCGCGGATGAGTGTGTGTGTGTGTCCACATGCGTGCGGGTGTGTGTGTGTCTTGCCTGAAGGAACTTCACATTAATGCACAACCTGCTGTGTCTGTAATGAAGACAGCTACAAACGCTTGCCCCATCTAACCAACTTGATCATTTCCACTCAAACTACACACAGAGGCAGTGCTTGAAGGTTAATTTTGTTGAATACCAGATTAGGTATCAGTACAGTGAAATCTCATTCATACAAAATTTGAATTCCCAGTTTATTCAACCTAATGATTCCATCTCGTTAACATCAAGTATATTAAAAAGGCTTCTCTCAATTCGAATTCCAGATCATCTGAACAAATTTCCAGACACCTTCAAGTTAAATTTATCTATAGTCAAATGTACTTCACTGCTTCATCCTCAGTAATGCTCAACCAAAATAAAATCTTAAGCCTTACAATCAGAGTACCATGTACTCTTATGAAAATGAAAGATGACTGCCAGGAGGCAAAGGAAGATGATGTGAAAGCCATACCCTTTGCCATGGGGTGGTATCTGACGAAAGAGTGGTTTCAGGATAAACTGCCCCTGGTGGGCATTTCACTTTCCTAGCAACAAATGGTGCCACCATCCTTGTTGCTCTTAAATTCTGTTTCACTGATTTGGTAATGTCACAAACTATGGCAAACACTGATTTATTTTAGTTGAAGCATGAAGGCGCTAAAATTTTAAAAATCTATCTCATCGTCGAGCTTAGATGTAAGCACGAGATGCATTGCACAAAAGGGTTAGCATATCTAAGATGGCTCACAGATGGTAGTAGTCCTGCATCAGTATAGCTCGGGGCCTTTGGCTGATGAGCATGCCCTTGTCGTAGCACGCTTCAGTTCTTTGAGCTAGGCAGAGCGTATTGTCTCCCTGGTTGTTTTGTGGCTTGAGAAGTCTCTGACATTAGCCACTTCCTTTGTTGCTTTTGGCTGCATAAACCTACCACTGGTGACGCAGTCAACCCTTTATATCTGTTGACTCAACCTGCTTTTTGACTCAACATGCCACTTTTTTTTCTTCAAATCAAGGTTTATTAATTATAAGAAATGGTTACAAATGTGAAGCACACAGATAAGAGTTTGAAAGTCAGAAAACTATACATGGCCCCTGGTAGGTCAATACACCAGAAGGAATAATAGCAGGTAAAGAAGTTTTGTTGCAAAATATCAATGAAAACTAAACAAGCTTAACGGAAACTAAAAGGTTAAACAGTATGAGTAATATAAAATATATAAATTCAAGAAAAATACAAAAACACTGATGCTGCGACCGAAATGTTCTTAGTGTATTCTCAAATATATGCAAAAATTATAATGGCAGCGTATTCCAGAATGAAATGGCTGCAAAAGGTGAGGTCATTTTTTTATGGCTAGTATGTAGTTTTAGTAGTATATAATTGCTTTTAGCCACAAACCCTCACATGCTTCACAGAAAAAATATGACTACATTAAGTACTTTCCCATGTAAAAATGCCATAAATAAGGTGAATACGCATGACTAAGGATAAGAGCGTGATGAGAAAAATATGAATTTCCTTTATTGACTGTCCTGATGCAAAATGCACATTTCCTTAGATAAGAACTTATAAACTTAGGCAAAGAACTTATGAGTGGAATTAAAAATACCCTAAATAACTCAATTCTCATGAAGACTATCGTGCTTTTTTGCAAATTGCATACAACTCCAAAAAACCCTTCCCTCGAATGATCTGGCCAAAATGCTGACTTTTAATTCCAAAAAATGTCTAGAAGATCAGCCCGATGCTATCTGCAATATATTCTATATAATAACTGCCAAAGTGTACTTGTCCCACACAACTCTGCACCTTCAGAGTTCATGATACACTTCAATAAGCCATGTCACTGTCCACATGATGGTGCCTAAGGGAGGCGAGGGGTGGCAGGCATTATGCCAAATATCTACCTGTTGCATTCTTCAATCACAAACGAGATTATTTTATTCGCCAACAAGTCCCTTTGCCGCCTTTATAGGTGCATTCAGTTGTGGCTGGTAAGAGAATGGGCGAAGCTCTCAGTGACACTTATGAGAATGGATGCCATGAGGGTAACATGCCCGCCAAAAATTTTACTCCTATCCCTGCCCCTCGCCACCTCGGCACTGCCCCACTATCAATTCCTAGCACTGTTCACACACATAAATGGGCCTTATCACATGTGCCGTGAAGTTCACCTTTGCATACACTGCCTTCTCCCTCTCTGAAACGTCCCCTTTCAGGAACAACAGCCACTAGTATGTTTTATCTTTACCAACAGCAGACATCCTTCTACAGTCAGCGCCACAAAAGTGGTGAATGACGTAGTGCTCAGCCACTTTCATGTCTCTGCCGTGTTCGAAAGCTCGCACACCTATATGAAAGGTGGGAGCAAAAGGGGGCCTGCCACTTCTGCTTGGTGAAATTTAGTGTTTGTGAAATATGTTACTGCAATAGTATTAGGACGGCCATGAAGATGAAAACTGTCCGGCACCGGCAACATAGGTGTGAAGCCTCCACCTGCCAACCGTGCCTTCTTCCCATTCTCCTTCCTGGCAACCATCCCCTCTCCACTTGAAGGGGAGAGGACGAAGACAGTGGACGAAGAATTCCTCAGCAAAAATGAAAATGGCTTAGAATAAAATGACTCACATAACAGGAAGCCTACGAGCAAAATAGACAGCTTCCTGAACAACTGACTGCAAAAATGAGGCTGCAGGAAGCGGAAAAGCAAACTGGGTCTAACAAGCCCCATTGGTGGCAGTGCAGCGGCACATTGCTTAAAGGTGCAGTGAAGAGGAATCTGAACTCGTCTTTTTGCCGTGGGAACTCAATCTGCACGTTCCGAGCATTCTTAGAAACGTCGATTTATTGCCCTGTGTGGCCGATTTCCCTAATTAACTCGAATTAACGTCCGGCTCCCACCTTTTTTTTTTTAATTCTCCCCCGCACGGTGGGCGGAGTCGACCAACGCGTGGAGTGCCTTTCACCCAGTCCCGTGGCGGCTTGCCGCCCTGCCATCGACGGAGTAATACGTAGTAGTCCGTAGAAGCAAATAGTCCGCGCGTGTTTTTACTTCTGCGGGCTTATTTTGCGGCTATATTATCTGCGAATGAAACTATTTATCCACGGAAACCTAAAAAACAAAATAAAGCAAAAGCAAAGCCTCCACGGAGCTGGCTGAAAGGCATCCGAAAGACGCGGGTTCGATCCCGGCCGTGGCGGCTGAATTTCTTGAAGGCGAAATTCTAGAGGCCCGTGTGCTGTGCGATGTCAGTGCATGTCAAAGAACCCCAGGTGGTCGAAATTTCCGGAGCCCTTCACTACGTCGTGTCTCATAGCCTTAGTCGCTTTGGGACGTTAAACCCCAATAAACCAAACCAACCTTTTAACTAGTTCTACACTGTAACCTTACCCTCAGTGAGATTAAGAATTGACTGATTATTATGGCAATATTTAGTTACATTGGCCAAGACAATATTCAACCTACAAGTTAAGGTGTCAATAAAGCTGTTTCATGAGGAGATGGCAGCATAAAATCATCAGCACATTAAACATTGTGCCATAAACAGCAAGGATCGAAGTATCAAGCCCTGATGCACACCTTGATTCAAAATTTTAGTCTGTAAAAGCTACGACCAATACCAATGACTTGTTTCCGATTGTCACAGTAGCTCTGGAGGAGGTGTGATGTGGGGATGGTTTTACCACAAGCAAGCACACGTAGAATACAATAACTGCGTCAAACATGTAAGCAAAAACCAAAAGTTTTGGAATGCTTCTTATAATAGGTTGGCACAATTTCTCTGCCAAATCGGTAGCAACATTTCGTCAGCCTTTCTTTTGCTGCATACTTTTTATTTTTACTCCTGCTCCACAGACAACCTAGTAGTATCAACACAAGTTCAAAGGAGAGCAGGTGCAAACGTTGTTGGCGGAACAAGTCACATGAAGCAACACATCCAGTATACATGGCTAACGAGCGCAAAAAGACGAAGACGAAGAGAAGACCACACGACATAAGCGCTCACTCGCAACTGAATGTTCGCCGCCTTTAACCATGAATGCGTACCAACTAGCCCAACTTCTTACGTTAACATCCAGTATACTCTGGTTCTTCCTTGCAAACACTGGCAAACAGACTCGCTAGCACTGGGCGCTGAAGATGTATGAACAAATAGGTGAGCAAATAAGCGTCGCCAGAAGCATGGTGCTGGGGTGTTAAATTTAAACTGTCTCAGTAGCAAGAAATACGCATAGCGTGGCTATTGCAAAGCAAGCATTTAATGAGTAAACCGGCCAGAGATGACAATTTTGCGGGAGCAGGCAAAGGGACAGTTGAAAAAACGACACCAGCTGTCGACATCATACGTGGGCTACTACGGTCGCGTGGGTAAGCCACGTAACGGTATACATACTGAAGGAACGGAAAGCTATTAAAATTACAATAAGGCAGACCACTAACAGTGCTTGAATATAAAATGTGAGTAAGAGATGCATGGCAGAGGATGTGTTAGATGTCATACACAACGCTCAAACACGAAAGGTCATGAACTTGTTCCATACGGCTATGCCAGCCGCAAAGAGCTAAACACGAATGCAGCGCTGTTAAAATTCGCCAAGTTCTAGCGAAGCATCCGCGACTGCGAAGACCCTGATGTGACACAAGACAGGGGCGGAAGCACAATCTGCGTCTCGAATGAATACTGGTCGTATTGTAAGGCACCCAGAGCCGACTCCCTCCTCCGAAAAACGAACATCTCTGTCTTCGCATGCAAACAGAGCCTCCAAGTTTAAATGCACGGAAGTGAAAGCTATAATATCAACTTACACTGTCTCGTCGTCGCTTGGGGGTTCATCTGTTTCGACGACGGTGTTCTGCCCTGATGTTAGAGGCTGGCCTCTGATAATGAAACGAACGAAACACATCAGCACTCCTAAATCTGAAAGCTACGCCACATATACTGCTTGCTTACCGTTCTCTTTTGCTTCTGCGTGCACAAACTGCCATTCTAAACGCAGCCACTGAAGCCACGAAGCACAACGCTCTCACTGCTGAAAACCCAAGCAAACTTCTGGACGATTTGTTGAATGAGAACGTCAACGTAGTACGCAACGATAGCACATCGCAGCCAGCCAGCCAGACCTCCAGATCCTCTAGAGAGCAAGAGAAAGGGCACGAGTGTGTGTGCTGCCGCCCATTGTGGCCAACGGCCGGATATAGTATGACGTCAGATCCGCGCTGTCATGGAGGGCGCGCAGTTGACAGGGATCTAAAAACGTTGGTTGACAGGTTGATTTTTCGCAGCCGGTTGCTTTCACCTGCGGCCCAAAAACGTTGCCTAGTGCCGTGCTTTCACCACTGCGCGGCACAGCTGGGGCATAGAAGTGACAGATGAACGCAATCAAACACATATAGAAAAGAGGCCTTGGCGACACCATCGGAGATGCACAAACGAAGCGAGAGCATCCCCACCTCCCTTGGCGACAAACGTAGCTGAACTTTCACTACAAGCATCCACACCCCCCACTCCTTGACACAGGAACTAAACCAGACAAGAAACCCAGGTTTCGTAATTTTCGTGATGCAGGCTTGATTGCGCAGCATGAGATTAGGGCAGCATGTTGAAGGGAAGTATTTTTTAACATATTTTTTTTTCCTGGTGGCCATTGCGGAAGAGGCAGTAGTAATGCATAATAAAACTATAAAAATGAAATATTTAACACAAAAAAGTAAAGTTATCACGTGCTGATGCCCACAGGGGTTACACCCCCAATCTAAATTAACAGCTATAAGCCCTAAATACCGATTCAGAGAGCTGGGCCAGTAGGTACCTAACGAAAAAATCACGCGAAAGGACGCAGACTCAGAGCGGGACAAAGGACGACGCTGGACTTGCAACTGATTTATTCGCAGGAAACGCACAGATAAGTATACCCTTCAACAAAGTATACTACCATATGCGCACACCATACATCACACATAAGGGAAAAAAAACCCAAAGTAGAAAAAATAAAAATGCCCGAAACTGCATGCTCTACAGATCCTCTAAAGCGCTTAAGAAGCGATACTATTTTTGTTGCAATATCACAGACGTGTCACTAACACAATTATCACATCATCAAAAACGAAGATAATTGCGTTAGTGACACGTCTGTGATATTGTATCAAAAAGAGTATCATCGCTTCTTAAGCGCTTTAGTGAACCTGTAGATAACTGAGCGACAGACTGGACGAATCCGAAGTAAGCAACCATTTTTATTCTCCTTTTCAGAAGTTGTTGAAATATTTCTTCTCTATCGTTTCCAAAATTTCCGTGTGGTTTTCAAGAAAAATGTTTTCTGTTTTCTAAAACTAGAGGCGTGTTTTCTAAAACTCGAGTCAGAAAAATACAGCTTGGCAGCACTACACAAAGAGTGCAAAAAAAAGGGAAACACGTGCCCTCACACCACGAGTCAGTCCAAAGCTGACCGCTCAGCTAAAATGATGGTTTATGGGAGTTCAACGTCCCAAAGCGACTCAGGCAGTATGGTTATGGTAGATATGGGAGTGTAAAATTTATTAGGATCAGTGGCAGCTGCCGCACGTGAATGCAGAGCGTTCCAGTTTTTATTGTGCGTGGCATGAATGAATGCGCGTAGTTGAATGTACGACATGACAAACGCTTACAAAAATGGACGAAGGAAAAAAAAAGTCGTCATGAAGAGCTGAGTGATGATATATATAGTTTATGAAAAGTGATAAACGTGCAGTTTTTGACGGAGACATAATTCCTGCAGACCTGCGCGTTTCTTCAAGGCTGTGATGCCGGTAAGACGCCAATAATCTGAGTAAATAAAACAAACTGCGCGGTTCTGTGATGATCCGATGTTATTTATTAAGTATGTTTAATGAAGGTCCGAAATAGTCGAAGCATATTCAACTTTAGATCGAATTAGAGTGATGTAAGCACGTGTTCGGAGGTGGGAGGGAGCATGCTTTAAAAGGACACTGAGGAGAAATTGATTGAAGTTGGCTTATATCGAGAGAATGCCAGCTCCTAACCCCCCAAAGACCACTCTTGTTGACAACAAAGCTCTTGTAAGGTAGAAAAAGCAAGAACTGAGAAGTAGGTATCACCGCCATAGGCCAATCTCGCAAGTACAAGCGTGATGACGAAATAGGAGGAAAGGCGCCAGGGTTCTCCAAGGCTGACAAACGTGCATGAAGGTTAAGTGTTTTGTCGATATTGAAGCATATAAGTTTTGCTTTGAAACCGCTAGTGCACTTTTATCACACGAGGAAGACGGAAAAAAAGAAAATCTGAATGGTGAAAGGGAAAAAAAAAACAACAACCTGTAATTAGCGGGGCAACAAGCGGCCAGCTGAGTTTTGTTACGTTTTGGGGTGCCTCGCGGCTATGCGTTTCGCGCGCCCACATGGTTTCGTTTTTGACGCGCCTCGATTTACAAAGGCGGAGCAGTAGAGAACCTCCAAGTGCTTCTCTAAGTGCTCCTCGGACGAAGTTCATGCAAAGTCAGCCCTCGGCCGCGACAAGGAAATGAGATAGCTAATGTTCCACGCACCTCCAATCCCGCAAGAGCACCGCTCGGTATGTTCGCTTCGTGAACGTACCAAGACGCTGGGGTGCATAACCAGCCCTACGAGGACTATTATTACACAATTTAAATACGCCCGTGTGTACTATAGTATCTGTACACATCAGTGACGGTGGCTCGGCCGTGACAGCGACGCTGCCGACTCCTCGGCGCTCGGACTTTCTAGCCAGACCCGCCGCCTCAGCCATCAAAATCATCGAACGCTGCGTGGGGTTGAGGCCGCTGAAGTGCAGGCCGCAATTCTTTGCGAGAACTTTGTTGTCGGAATCGGGAACGAGAGCCATCGCCAGCGTCTGGCCGGCAGCGTTCCCATTTCGGCAGCCTCAGCGTCTGGTTAGGTCTGAATGCAGGTGAAGTCCGAGGTACTTATACGTGGTTACTAACTCGACTGGAGTGTTAAGGAGTACTCTGGATTCCAGACAAGGGCGTCCGAAGAATTTTTTTCAGGGGGGGGCCCATTGGTTGTTGGCGCCGGAGGGGGGGGGGGGGGGGTATATTCGTAGCGAAAAGGCACTATTTGCGGAGTAAATTTATTTATTTATATATAAATAAAAAATAAGTAAAATACACACATGAAAGAAAATTACAAGCAGCAAATTAAAGCGCGGATTGTAGAGATACATTGGAGTTTATCAACAAAGAAACAATTAAAATTAATAAAAATGCAAAAAGATACTATCAATACTTGAAGTGCTCAGTCTTACTGCATACGGGTTCTCGACTCACCCGAATTGATGACCAGCACACAGCGCAATATGTTCACAAACACGCAACTACAGTCACTCAGTCAGTCTTCCTTGAACAGCAACTGTAGGCGCCTCGGATTTTTCTGGGCGAATTGCGTAGTTACACGGGTGATAAATTCATTTCTGTGCTTCATTACACGCTCTCAGTGCACAGTCATCATATATATTGATTGGAAAAATGGTTGAACGAGTACGTTGAAAACAAAAGATGACTATATACAACGAAAACTTATTTACAAGATAAATGCACGCTCGCAGCTTCATACACCTCGCTCCATCTTGCTCGCGCATCCGCACAGTCGAGCAACCGCACACACACTGCTCGCCGCTCGTCGTTTTCTCGTCCGCTGTCTTGGTTGTTCTCACCTTCGTTGACAACCCGCCACTAAAAACACCGAAGCACAAACACAGAGGCGCGCACATGTGCAAGGGCTTACTTGCCACAATATCCACGAATGCGCACTTTTGGGGTGTAAGGAACGCCGCGCGACTTCCGAGGGGAAGGGACACCCGCAACTAATTCGGTCGGAAAATTTGTTTTTGTGCTTTTATGGGGTTCAGAGCCCCAAAACGACTCAGGCTATAAGGGACGGAGTAGTACAGAGTTTCGGATAATGTCGACCACCTGGGTCTCTTTACCATGCACTGACACGCACAGTACATGGGCGCTGTTGTGATTTGAGGCCCAGCCAGAGGTGACAGGCGAGCCAGGCAGGCGCCATCGGGCTGCGTTGACCAAAGGCGCTGGTTTTCGGAGAAGACGCAAGGAACGCTGGTGTGGGGGCGCCTCTGGAGACTGCGTCGCCGTGAACAAAAGCAGCTAATCCCCTTTGCCGAAGGTTCTGAAAGCGGCGCTTCTACCGCACTGAGCTCTCCCGTGGATCGGAGGAGACAGCGAGCGGCGGCGGCGCCAACTCGTCGCCCGCTTGCCCCTGAGCAGCCCGACAAAGCGGGGGTGGACACGGCTGATTTGTCCTTCCCCCCTCAAGAATTCATCGGTGGCCGGCGTACGAACGTATCCTGATTCTAGCGAGCGACCTGTGCCCTCTTAGCGCGCGAGCGGCGCGAACTTGATTACTTTTGTATTTTGTAAATAGTGTACAAAGCTCTCCCCTGTCCTTTCTCGCTGTCGCTCCCCTCTATACTTCTCCTCACTATCCTCTCCCTTTCCCTTTCGTTTCCGCCGGCTGCAGCTCGGGTGCTTAAGATATTAGATAGCAATTGCCGCGGCCGGCAACACTCTTTTGCTTCACTTTTTATTTTTATTTTTTTTTTTAAATAAACCACTACCACCACCACCACCTGTGCCCTGTGCACTGTCTGCCTCCGTGTCGCTATCTCTCTAGAGATCAAAGAAACAGACACCCATCTCAAGACGGCTCGAAACACATGCTCGCCGGTGCCGCTGCATGTCTGCAACAGGTCGTCCTTCAGCAGAGCTGGCGGTGGCGTGGTTTGAAAACGGCGGAACGACGCGCGCCCGGACGCGGCATTTCGCGGATGTGACCAAGCGTCGAAGCGGGGCTGCTTTTACCCTTTTGGCTGAGCGCACCACCGCCCCTGGCGTGCGGCCATCACTCACGGTTCGAGTGAGTGATTTTCCAGGGGGGTGCAGCCGCCCCCCCTTGCCCCCCCCCCTCCGGACGCCCATGATTCCAGACATTCGGTTTGTAAAAAAACATGTATTTTATTTCGAAAGATGAAGTTGCGTGAGCCAAGTAGAGCACCATGCTGTTATTAAGTCGTGGTCGAATTGAAAGGTTTCAAGAACTGTTCCCACTGCTTTACTGTAAAGGTGTTTTTCAACTAGCAGTATTTTGTAACTACGCCTCTTATATAATACTCGCCGTAGGTTGCATGCACAGCCCCATATTTTATTAGAAAACTTAGGTTATGCATGCCCAGTATTCTTGGTGTAAGGTGGGAAGTAGCCGCAGAAGTAGCAGATCGGGCGGTTGTCAGGCGTGCGCCAGGAGTTGCCCAGTTGAGCTGGCGGTCGAATGTTATCAGGCGTGCCCCAGGAGGTTTGCAGATGAGCAGGCGGTGGAATAAAAGCAGCAGGCTCTCGAAAAGGACCCGGAGGCGGAGGTCGAGGTCGCGCAACAACCTCCGCATAAGTCAGCGGGGCCGCGAGAGGTGTGGGCTGAGGGGCTTGCGGGAGAGCCTCAGCGACCTGTTCTTGAGTGACGTGCCTCAGATTAGGAGTTATGTGTGGTGATGGCTCTTGATGGCTTGAAATAAGCGAGAGCTGCCGAGCAACTTCTTCACGGATGAAGCTCTTGATTTGCGGCAGGAGCGTTGACTGGTCTCTTGCATTGTTCAGGCCAGCAAGCGAGTCGATGCTCGTGGTGTGTTCGCGTGTCAGAGCCCTCTGCTTGCGTAGTTCATCGAAGCTCTGACATAGGGTGACGACTTCAGCGACGGTGCGCAGGTCTCGCGCCAACAACATCTGAAAGGCGTCGTCATCAATGCCCTTGAGGATATGCCTGATCTTGTCGGCTTCGGTCATCTGTGCGTTCACCCTCTCGCACAGGTCCACGACATCCTCGATGTAACTCGTGAAGTTCTCTCCTACCTGCTGCGACCGCGCGCACGCAAGCACTATTCGGCACGGAGTTTTCTGACAGCCGGGCGGCCGAATACCTCTGAGAAGTTCGTTTTGAAAAGAGACTATGATGTAATGTCCGCCTCGTGGTTCCGATACTACAGATTTGCCACGCCCGTCAGATAGAAAATCACATTGGTCAGCTTGGTTTCCGCGTCCCACTTATTGTATACGCTCACCCGCTCATACGATGTGAGTCAATCTTCAACATCATGGTCGTCCGTGCCGCTGAAGATAGCGGGGTCCCGCTGGCGGAGAGAACCAGCACAGACGACGGCGGCCGGGCTCACTTGGAGGGCTTGGTGGGTCGAAGGCATCGCGGTAGGGGGTAGCGTTCGGCTGCGGAGTTCCAGGGAGAGAAGATATTACCCAGCACCAGCCAGCACCTCCACCAAATGTAAGGTGGGATTTGTTCAGTGAAGCTTCACAGCGGGAGCAGGGCTAATAGCAGTCCGAGGTCAGCTGGTCGACAATCGCGTGCCCCAGGCGATGGCAATGCGGCTCGCACGTAGGCCCGTCGTCTTCCTTACATTGGGCAAAAATTTTCAATAGCAATATTGTAGGGTACTGCTGTGGAAATATTGAAAGTAATGGACCATTTTTCCGATGCGTGGCAAAATCTTTTAAAGTTTTTCCTTCGCTTGCATCGAGCACTTAAGACTGCCGTAGAAAACCAATGAGGGACGTTTTTGACGATAGCAAAAGCGCTACTAGCAAAAAATGCGATCCTGCCGCGGGGAGGGAGATCTGCAAATATATCGATTGTTATAGTGAAATCATTACAACATGTGAAAAAAAAAATCGTTCATAAACTCTTCCACGCTGAAAAATGTTTTTGTACAAAACTGCTGGGTATGACCCATTCGCCAGTCACTCATGGGAGCTTGACTCCGTGGTATCCGCAAGTGAATACGGGTTGCGTGTTGTGCTGCATAGTGGAGCTCAAGTTTCACCCCTGTTTTCACAAGTTTTTTTATTCTTCTCTGACTCAAGCACCGTACATCAAAGCCGCAGCGCGCATATTTCACCGCACCAGTCACCCATTGCAAGTTGCACGCCCATCATCGCACACTACTATTTTTTCCGCTTCGCTCTTTTCTCGAACAGCTTCAGACTGGAACGGCCTTCCCTATGACATCGTAGTCATCGCTTCGCCATCTGTTTTTCAAGCGCGTGTAACAGATCATCTTCAATGTTAAATAATCATTGCTGTTTTTTCACATTTTCAAGTGTATTCCCGCCCCTTGTGTAACACCCCCTGAAAAGGGGGCCTTTAAGGAATAAAACTGACCTGAACTGAACTGAACTGAACTGAACTCAACTGTTGCTGGTTCTTGCAAGTCGTTTTAAGTTGTGTGTCGTCACAACTGGCGGGCCTGCATGTTTGTGCAGAGCTGCTTCACCATTTTCGAGAATGTTACATGTGTGTTACATTTGTGTTTATTTCATTACTGTGAGGGCAAGGTTATTGTGATGTTTATTTGTAGCCGTAGGCGCCGAGTTTTTAATCTGCCGGGGGGGGGGGGGGTGCCCAGTCAGCGGTTTCTTTTTCATTTGCCCTCCCCTCCCCATCCGGTCATGCATGCTCCTTGGCAAGATATATTTATTTATTTATTTTACTCACAGCAAGTACAATACAGAGGGGAACGGGGCAATTCACAGCAATATAGAAGATAAAAAAGGGTAAGGGGCCAAGTACTCATCCTTGGGAGTAGAGGAATCAGCGTCATTATTGCTGACAAATTCAAAACGAGAAGAAGGAAATCCACGGACGCGGTTTAGAACTGCAGGTCAATGTTCAGCACACTTAGTTTATGTAATAGCAGGGAGTTATTAACTGTCTTGGTTTGTTTGGTTTGTGGGGTTTAACATCTCAAAGCGACTCGGGCTATGAGAGACGCCGTAGTGAAGGGCTCCGGAAATTTAGACCACCTGGGGTTCTTTAACGTGCACTGACATCGCACAGACCACGGGCCTCTATAGAATTTCGCCTCCATCGAAATTCGACCGCCGCGGCCGGGATCGACCCCACGTCTTTCGGTTCAGCAGCCGAGCGCCATAACCACTGAGCCACAGCGGCGGTAGTACTGGTTATTAACTTTATCGAATGCTTTAGCAAATTCAAGAAATATGCAGTCATATGAAAAAGCGGAGTCCAAACCAAACAGAAGTGCAAGTCGTAAGTGAAAGAAAGTAGTTGAATGTCACAAGAGAAAAACTTTCGGAAGCCATGCTCTGTTAGAGGGAAGAAATTGTTAACCTCCAGAAAATTAACAAGATGGGTAAATATACGTACCATTATTTTTCATGCTATTGATCTCAAAGATACTGTTAGATGTATTCTGCTTATCTCCGGCTTTATGTACAGGTATGACCACAGCAGTATTCCAGTCTTCAGAAGCACGCCATGACGATACCATTGGGAGAATATGCAATTCATGATGTTAGAACTATACTCCCATTCCGTTTAAATTTGCCATTTATACCATCAGTTCCGCTAGAAGATGTTAGTTTCAAATCGATAATCGGTATGATGCCGTGCAAGTCGAACGTGGTGGGATCCATCGCGAAATGATCCAACAGCTGGAGTTAGGGACATTGGATAACATTGGATGAAGAAGGAAACGGCGTAACGAAAGTATCATTTAGTACAGTAGCACCGAGGTGGTCGGGAGTAGAGTCACCGGTGGGTGCATTAACGACACTTTATTGGTGTTTCCAGGTTTTATTATGTTCCAGAAGCGCTTTGTATTAGTCCTCAGAATGTTCAGGAGGGTTACTTAAAAGAAGGTGGATTTAGTAGACTCCAGTGCTCATTAATAGGCTGAAGAAGCTCTCTCGTATACTGTCCAATGGGCAGTAATGCGCCAGTCCGTAGCAGAAGATATGCTGCTCCCTCACCCCATCGCTCAGTCTTCGGGGAGGGCGGGGGGCTAAGCCCCGCCAGAAAAATCCCCGCAGTCGACGCCTATGTTTGTAGCATTACAAAAAACGTTAGAAAAAAGGACATTAAGAACACTGAAACAAAATTTTACCAAAACAAAAATCTGCAACATTATTGCAAAGCCTCGAGCGTTATATAATGCCTGCAACAACCTCCGCTCTGAGCGTAATGCTCAGAGCGTGGAGGTTGTTTGTTTTAGGTCTGTGGCAGTTACTGAGCAAACAACGACATTTACAAGTGATTTCGCACCTTTGTATACTATCGATGTGTTAAAAAGGCCGCCAGCCGCGCTCTCTCTCTCCCTCTTTACTTCCCTCTCTGCCTCTGTTCGAATCGCTAGTCTTCCTTTCGCTGGAGCCAGACTTTAAGCACTGAGCATACCCAACGTTGGGTGCCAGATGTGGGACTGTGAAATGGAAGGAATATGTATTCTCCGTTCGTCCGCGGCCGACAGTCAAGCAGCCATTCCACCCCGTGATCGCGAGCGCAACAGCACGTAAGCTGACCACGGCATGCCTTGCTCTTAAGAACAAAGGAATAAGACGACGTGCTCCGAGACCGGAAGCAGCAAGGGCGGAGTCTCGTGCGTTCGTCCGCGCTCTTCGAGTTACCTGAGCCCAAGCCAAAGATCATCTTTCTGCTGTGCCCGCGTGTGTTCGCTACGCCGGCACGGCACTCTCCTTCGATAGCTAGCATAGCTAAGACGGGGGCTGCTGCAGGAAGGTTGTGCGGGGAAGATCATCTACAGGGAGCGATCACCTGGCGAACATCGCAAAGCCAGCATTCACGTCCCGAAATTTTGTTTCTGCAAGTGGCTAAAACGGTCATGGGGATTCAACGCTTTCGACCCGCCATGGTGGCTCAGTGGTTAGGGCGCTCGGCTACTGAGCCGGAATACCTGGGTTCGAACCCGACCGCGGTGGCCGCGTTTCGATGGAAGCGATACGCAATAGGCGCCCGTGTGTTTTGTGATGTCAGTGCACGTTAAAGATCCCCAAGTTGTAGAAATCATTCCGGAGACCTCCACTACGGCACCTCTTCCTTTCTACTTTCACTCCCACTTTTATCCCTTCCCTTACGGCGCAGTTCAGGTGTCCACCGAGATATGTGAGACAGATACTGCGCCATTTCCTGTCCTCAAAAGCCAATTTACCAATTTTCCGATTCACCGCTTTGCGCCCACATATCAGATATCCGCCGCCTTTCCGCTTCTCTCGTTTGAATGGCCCGTCGATCTCTATCGCGAGGCACTCACGACTCGGCCCAAAAAAATTACAGTCGATTAATCATACCCAGACAACACCAAACGTCCTGAGGACGTCCTCATCCTGAGCAAGAAATTTTGAGTATATCTTGAGTGCATGATCTTAAATAAATGCCTTCATGAGGATGTCCTCAGTTTGTACTTTTCTGGACTACCCGAGTATGAAAATTCCTCAAATTTCCTGCAATCTTCGTATCACAGGACAATATTGTAGAGCTGTACCGAGATCAAACCAGCCTTATCTCTCGCACTCGGCTGTTATTACTGAAACACACAGGCTTAATTATCCCCCGCCATGGTGGCTCAGTGGTTACGGCGCTCGGCTGCTGACCCGAAAGACGTGGGTTCGATCCCGGCCGCGGCGGCCGAATTTCGATGAAGGCGAAATTCTAGAGGCCCGTGTGCTGTGCGATGTCAGTGCACGTTAAAGAACCCCAGGTGGTCGAAATTTCCAGAGCCCTTCACTACGGCGTCTCTCATAGCCTCAGTCGCTTTGGGACATTAAACACCAATAAACCAAACCAAACACAGGCTTATCAAAAGTTATGCTCGTAGAATAGCGATATAATGAAGGAAACCATTTTGACCCAAAAAATTATATGCCTTGAGGATATATCTTATGATATTTTGTGCTTTCAAACCTGGTCATATGTATTTTTGCTTTTAAACCATGGTCTTATGTACAGCATGCTTCTGGTGGGGTTTGACTGTTTAGATCTTTGGGCCACTCGTTTTTTCCAATCAGGCAGCAGAATTAGACTCCAGAGAGAGCTGTAGCTCTCTGCTGCCCTGAGCATGGTAAAACCATGCTGTGCCTCTTCTTTTGGCTCATACTGGTACGCTTCTCTTACATTAGTTTTGAATACTGCTATTAAAAAAAGAAAAGCTCTTCATACATATCCTGAAGTAGAAATGAAATTATCTCCAAACATGATGCTCAAGACATCCTCAGTATGCGCAATGGGCGGACAAATGGACTCCAGTTGTACTGCTTGTGCACCAGTTAGCGACAGCCTGAGGACGTCAAACATCCTTACGTGGGCATTCCGAGGTCATACTCAGGACATCTTTGCGTTGCCTGGGTCTAGACAACACCAAACGTCCTGATGACGTCTTAAAATGGTCAGAAAGTGCTTATCCCAAACAAGACATTATGAGTGCCTTTTGAGTGCATCAATAGTTAAATGTCATCATGAGGATGCCCTCAGTTTGTACTGTGCTGGACGATTTGAGGATGAAGATTCCTCATATGTCCTACAAACGTCCTATTGCAGGATAATATTGCGACAATGAACTGAGATAAAATCAGCTTTATCTCTCGCACTCGGCTTTCAATACTTACAAACTACAGGTTTATTAAAAGGTACTTGTGTTCAATTCGGATATACTGACAGAAACCATTGACTAAAAAAATTATGGGCCTTAAGGAGATATCTTGCGATATTTTTGCTTTTAAACGTGGACTTAGTACTGCATGCTCGTCGAGTGGCTTTTGAGGCGGCAGAATTAACGCGGTGGACGAACCAGTCAGTTGTTGAGCATGGCGAAACTTTCGCAGAATTTGTTTGCTAGGGTCCAAAGACAAAGGAGGCAAGAAGAAAGCCGTTTCGCAACCCCTGTGCAAACTGTCTACAATAATTAAGCAAATAATGACCCACATTCTCTGGCCTAAATTGTCATCTGACGTCCTGAAATCGCACTGAGAAGGTCCTTCAGAGAAAATCTGCGGATGTCCTGTGGGCATACTGAGGCTAGACAACAAGACTAAGTGGGGACTTCTTGAGGATCAGTAGAGGACATCCTCAGAACAATAAAATGCAATCAAAATTAATCCTCAGGGCGTCCTGAAGATCTAGTTGTGCTGCCTAGGATGCGAGAGTCGAAAACGACACCTAGTTATTTCAAGAACCTTATTTTCTGGCCTTAGTTCATTTCTTACAGTAATATCCAGACTAAGGGGCCGAAAAAAGGGAGCCTTAGTCTAGCTGTTAACTACCGAACCATTAGCTCTGAACCATTTGAGCAGAGCGCAAAGGATCAGATTCCCTCTATTAATTAGTTCGTCGGCAGGGGAGCTGCTGATGTGCTTGGTGGTCGGGACCAGGGTCTTCACCGCATGAGGACGAAGCGGGCAGACTGCGGAGGGAAGCCTTCAGGAGAAGCAGGAAACTTGGTGGTTTTATTTACATTATTTACAATATAAACAGAGAGACCAAAGGTCAGGGAAGAAGCTCTCGACAAGAGGTCAGGGAGAAGCCCTGTGACACAGCCAGGGTGTCGAACCGGAACCGAACCTGAACCCGAAACCGGAACCGAACCCGAATTTTCACCCGGAACCGGAGCCGAACCGAACCCATATTTTTTTCGCCATCTTGGAACTGAACCCGAACCGGAACGATTCAAAGGAACCGCTCCGAACCGGTTCGGGATTCGGTTCAGCTCCACTTTTTTTGCAACCCGGCGCGCTTTCTTTTTTCGGATGAACTATAATAATAATATAATAATGATAATGTTTATTTGATCACCACGTTATACATGATGATGCAGGGGACCGAAGTAAAAGCTGTCTTTCAACATCTTGACAGAGCAACGGCCCCATTTTTGGCAGCATACAAAGTGGCGCAAAAACGAAATATACAAGGTAAAGGGAAAACTACGTGCGATGAGCACACCGCACTAAAAGACAGTACAGAAACATGTTACAAAACAGATGCACCTGCAGGGCACATATATTTAAAGCAGTACAAAACCATAAACGCATGGCAAAAAGAAATAAGGAATTCTAATATTTAACACAATGCAATTACATGGTAAAGGCACTTTAATAGAGAACATATGAATACGAGCCAGGAACACCAACAGTTCCAAGGCGGCTGTTTTCGTTGCATGAAGAATTACATGAAATGTTTACAAAGAAAGTAAGTTAGAAGTCTGTGAAATGTTACACATTGGGGTGTTATATTCTGTTTTAGTAGATCATTAAAAAGTCGTGGAAGACGGTTTTCTAAAGTTTGCAGACCGTACGTTGTTCGAAATGTATTAGTTTGCCACATGTCATTATTTAGGTTCATGTTCACATGTCATTATTAGGTTCATGTTCACTTTTAATTAACAAACAAACGCCACCACCACGGCCTACATCACGGTTTAAGAAGAATGTTTGATAGTTGGGAAACCGAGGTACTTCTGAATCATCTGTACACCAGGTTTCTGTTATCATAATAACATTGAATGTAACATCTAATTGTTGTAGCAGGACAGGTAAACTAGGTACTTTGTGTCTAATTGATTGGCCATTTAGATGGAGGCATTTGAAGGACTTTAGAAAGGCTGGGCCAAGATGATTCGCGAAGTCACTTGGTATAACATATCTATCCGAGACGGAATGCATTGTTCGCTAAAGTGTCAAATGAAAAGAGCGAGAAAGAATGGCTCAGGTAAGCTTCGCAAGCTCACTTCCATCAGATACGACAATCGCGTTCGCACCGTCAATCTTTCTGATAAGAATTTTGCCGTTGTTGTGCCAGACATACTTGTACCCTGCAGTCTTTGCCCATTCTTTCACCTCCTTCAAAAGTTCCCGATTTCGCTTTGTCAAGTTTTCAAAGATCCTTATTTCTTCATTGACGCTGCTTACTAGACGCCTTTTGGACCACCACATCTCTGACCCTTCGATTTGTGAATCGGCAGATGATGCCGGGAATCTTGTCCTTCTTTGCCGGCAATCGGTGAACAGTACACACATCATTGTCAGATAGCGGTAGTAGGTCATTCTTGACAGCTAGCTCGTTTATCTTAGCTAGCAAGTTTTCGTTTTCAGTTTTTCTGATGCCGTGAAATTCAAGGTTAGGTCGCCTGTTGCGCCATTCGAGGTCATCTAGCTGAAGCGTAAGGCTGTCGAGATTTCGCTCTTCAGTTTCAAGTTTCGCGATTCTTGCCCTGAGATCTTTGATGTCACGCTCATTCTGTTCCGTGCGAGATAACTGAGATAGTCTAGCGCGTAGGTTTACCTATCGGAAGCTCTCTGCGCTAGAAAGCGCGAAAATGGCACCCAGTATATGCCACAACAAAATAGAATGAAGTCTGGTGTCTGGGAAGAAACCTAAGTGACGCTTCTGTAATGTACTGGCACCAATTATAAAGTATTTATTTATTTATTTATTTATTTATTCGCAGGGCCGAAGCATTACAGAGAGGAGTGGGTAGTAATAATAAATGTACAAGAACAATATTGGTACAGAGAATTACATTATATAATCGCTAACAACATTGTTAAGTAACTCGGGAGTTTGTCACGGATGCGATAGAAGCGGGAGGGTGGTTCCATTCCTTAGCTGTCTTTGGGGATGAATGAGGCGAAATGAAAGTTGGTGCGACTGCTTGGCACTTCAACCTTGAACTGATGGTCGCCGAGGGAAGAAATTACTGAGGCGGCAGAAGTAGCGAGTCTCTGAGATGAGGGTTATAATAGTATGTTTTGTGAAACAGACATAAGCATAAATATAAACAGACAAAGACATTAACAGACATTGTATGTCAGGTTTACATTTCTCCTCCCCCTTAACATGTTTGCGTATGGTTTTAATCAAATTGTTAGCACTGATCTAACTCAATAAAGGTCTATAGACACCAATTTTTTGCTTGCGTATTTTCTCCTTTCAAACTATGCTTTCAACATTGGTGCACATGGAGCACCCCATGGTATTCGCCTACGACCAACAAATAAATTATATTTGAATTTCATCTTGACACTGTTTTGGTTTTATCAACACAGCGATGGCTCTGACGTGTAGTTGAATTCAGGTTACATGAGGCACGAAAAAAAACGGCAATATAACTGCTAATATGTAGTTTGTTGTAATTCGAGCCTATGAAGCACGCTGGTTTAAGTGCAGTGGTGACACAAAACAACGTCTCAGTGTTTATATCACAGTTTTTCCGCGCCTCACGTGACCTGAAGTTCAAGTACAGGTTACAGCATCATTCGGTTGATGAAACTGAGACCGAAACAGCATGGGGGAATAAATTCTTTCCTAAATTATTCAGTGGCCGTAGACGAATACCACATGGTGATCCAGGTATTCTATTATCTAGTGCGTCATTTGAAAGAAGAAAACAAGCAATAAAATTAGTTGTGCATAGTACTTTAAACACCAGTTGAGAATATCTTCCCGTTCTTTGCATCATTTACCACAAATTTAAGAAACATCAGCGCAAGGACCCAACAACGTTGTGGTGGTGGATTTTGAGGAAAGGGAATGGCACGATAACAGTCTCACTTCACGATGGACACCTCAACCTCTATTCTCCGCGCTTACTGGAAACAACCTCTTCAACTCCGGGGGTAGTTTAAGGCGCCTCCTCGTTCGCTATAGCCGAGTGGTGCGGCCAAAGTTTTTGGTTGTATCTGCGATGAATTACTATTGCCCTTATGCATACTTTGACGGTAGCACCGTACCCTTCCGCGATAAGCAGGCGTATATCTGCGGCCGTTATAAGTGGGCTCGACTACATCCGCTCAATTCGCTTTAATAGACTGACATCAAAAAGGCTAGGCAAGGCTGCAGATATATGGGTAAAGGAAGTAATGACCGATCACAACCTTAGTCATTTGCCTTGTGGAGAGGTCGTACAGGTATCCAAAGGAAACGCGGATAGTGAGAAAACCGAATGTATCAGCATAAAGTTCTCTCACGACCACGTCCAGAAAAGACCGACGAGCACTTAGTCGCCTATCAAAGGGGTGGAGACAACAAATTTGTGGCTGGCGCGTTATTTGTTTCAAACGTTTCTTATTACTCCAGGAAGGATGATACACACTCGAAGATTCATATACCCACAGTGGCCGCATTTGTTTTTCCAGTCCCGGACTACTTGCTGGCAGGTCTCGGCTTCCGCTCGGACAGGAAAAGCGTCATGGTCACATGACCTACTTGCCATAGGCTGCTTTCGAACTCGCCGCCAGAGCCGGGCTCCCCCTCGGTTACCGTACAAGGACGCTGTCATCTGCTAGCAGACGATGCAAGCCACGGCCACCACGACGCCGAAGCAACGCCGTGCGCTCGATCATGATACTGAGTCGATTTAAAGACTGTACTGTCAGCTTAGCGTAGGTGCATTACAGAACTCAGCTTCGGAGGTATGCTCGCCGCTACTGCTTGCGGCGAAGTTCGCACAAAGTAGCCCAACTCGTTGCGGAAAGGCGGATAGACGAAAGCCTCCGCAAAAATGTTGACAACAAGCTCTATAGCTGCTCCAGTATACGAGTGGTTCACCTGCGATGCTTTCAGGTAAGCGTACAGACAGCATGTGGCAAAACAAGCGAACAAGAACCTCTTGACGACACGAGCAAACAATACGCGCTCGCAGCTCCGAACGCGCGTCCGTGTGCGGTGGATTTCAAGAAAATAAACGAAGATGCAAGAACAAAAAGTCTTGCGATGGCTCAGAGAGGAGCTACGGAGCTCATGTGAAGGTTTAACGCATGATATCGACCTCCAGGAACACGAAAAGCACTCAAAATGCACAATGAGTCTAACTTAATATGGCTGCCAGCGCGGCGCGCAGCTATCGTCTGCTGCCTTCTCAGCAGCCCCAAGCAGCCCGCGGACTGCCATAGGCTAAAAACGAACGCGTTGCTATGGCGATGCAAGCAGGTGGGCGGAGCTTTCGGGCTGCCCGAGAAAAACAAATACCGGACTCGAGTCCGCAAGTAGTCCCGGACAGTCCGGGACTGAAAAACAAATGCGGCCAGTGAATAATTTAATATCGCATTTTTACGTGAACTATTTTCGGTTTCGGTTTCGGAACGCTGAGTTGACAGTGACGTCACTTTCTAGGATGCCCAACTACTTTGCCTGGTCACGTGGGCCTACAAAGTTGTGGGCCTCGCGCGGGTTCGCGTGAGGATGCGAAACACTTTGTGAAATTCCAGTAAGCATGACTAATTCGGCAATACGTTCCCGAAAACTAAGTGAGTGGCGGTTGGCAGCAAATGAAGCTCGCTGGTGCGTCCAATGTGCTCACGTGGCTCGTCACTCGTGCCTCCTGGCTGCGGCTGTGCCCCGCTCATCGAATGTCACTGTATTTTGGTATGACGTCACTAAAACTTTCGTTACTCGAGCAGTGTAGTGACGTCAGCGTTGATTGCGCTACGATGGGTCCAGATCGTGAGAGTGAGCTTTTAGGTAATCTTTGGAACCGAATTAAAATACCTTTTTTAAACGCTTGTTGTGTCCAACACCTGGCTTGAGTGCCCTTGCGTACAGAGGAATCCCATAGCACGCTTTTTATAGCCTCAAAATTTGGTGTCTCCACCCCTTTAAGCACAGCAGCCAGAAAGGAGTTGTTTTGTAGTTTTGAAAATAAATGCCGTGAAACAAGTTGGTGGACAAATGATGCACGGCTGATTCACCAGACTCTGTCAAGGGCCCAAAAAATCTGTAGACGCACAGGCTCTCTTTGATAGCGCCCCAGAAAAAGTATAAAAATTCTATGTAGTGCAAGTATACCTTCCTCCAAGCAGAATGCTGCTTTACAAGACTGATGCAACGCAACATCCCAAAAAAAATGTTGCCAATTTGCATCCGTGCAGAAAACAAGCGTTCTGGTTTGGTTTATGGTGTTTAACGTCCCAAAGCGACTAAGGCTATGAGAGACGCCGTAGTGGAGGGCTCCGGAAATTTCGGCCACCTGGGGTTCTTTAATGTGCACTGACATCGCACAGTACACGGGCCTCTAGAATTTCTCCTGCAAAGAAATTCAACCGCCGCGGCCGGGATCGAACCCGCGTCTTTCGGGTCAGCAGCCGAGCACCATAACCACTGAGCCACCGCGGCTCAACCCATCCCAGCGTGCTTTTTTTATCGCACTCTTTTTATTCGAACAAAAGAGGTCGGCGTCATCATAATAAGATAAAGTTGTAATTTGTCCCTGTACTAGCAAGAAGCTACAATTAGCTGCGTTTTTGAAGATACTGAGCTATAGCGGCTCGAGATGTATAACGCGAGTCACAAAGATGATATCGAAGAGGTGATTTAAATAAAATATGTTTGGTAAGCTCTGGATAGCGACAGCCAGTGCTCCCAAGAGGCTCTTGTTGGGTGGGGGATGGGCGGTTGAAGGGTTCGCGCGTATTCTCGTGTCATTTAGGAAAAGGGGGGGGGGAGGTGACTGCAAGTCGGTTTCGGGGCGACGGAAAGGTGTCTGTATACAGGTGCCGGTACATGACAGCTCCGTATCTCAATAGTGCGCGGGAACGTAGAGCCTGCGTGCGGCGGTCATGTCGGCGCCCGCGTAAATGCACTACGTAAGAGAAATACCCGACTGACTCGAGCTTCAGGGAAGACCAATTACTCGCGAGATAGGGTCTCCGAAACTGCTCAAGCTGGAGGGTCTTGTAGATGCAAAATCCACCGGCTTTTCGTCTTTTACCTAACCAGACGGATTATAGCGTATACACAGCCGATATACATTAATTTCAATTTCATTTCATTTTGTGGCTCTTGCCGTAAATGCGTCGTTTTCCGCGGACAATAAACAAAGTGGGTAAAGTGAGCACATCTGGCATGACACAAATTTTAGCATTTTTATTTTATATATCGACGCGCCAGAAAAAAGTAAACAGCATAAAAAGGTTGTTCAAAACCCATCTACGTACTATTTTTTTTTGTCCTAAACCCGTTTGAACCGGTTCAGTATGGTCCGAACCGGTTCGAACCGGAACGGTATGCCGCTCTGGAGCCGAACCCGGAACTGAACCCGAAAGGTGTGAACCCGAACCTGAACCGAACCCGAAAAACTTCCGGTTCGACACCCTGGGTCACACAGCACAGATTGCGGGTTAAATACACTTGATATTCCCTAGGCACCTAGCCAGGGAATCCGGTAGCTGGTCGAGTGTCCAATGGGTCTTTAGCTTCTTCTTAGGCTCTGCCCTCCCCACGTGACCACGCACACCGCACAGACACACACACTGGCAAGGAGGAACTTGGCGCGTCGCAGTCGCGAACTGTTTGGTTTGCCGCGGGGCCGACCAGGCCCAAAGGTCGTTAGCTGCTGTGTGGCGATCCTGATCGTGGGAGACGCGAGTGCTGACGGCTCACACCGGTGACCTCTTCCACGGCCGCTAGATACAAAGCGCAAAGCGAGGTGCGGCCCGCCACGTCGCACAGAAACGGCGTCTTGGGCCTAGTTCTCCGTGCGCCCGCCGCGGCGCCACTGCTCGGGGACAACTGCTCGCAGGGAAACGCCGCGACAGCTGCGTCGGTACGCCCGTTGCTCACTGTTTGAGGCGTAAACAGTGCACTTTCTACTTGCTCATTAAAGATTGCATTTTTAAGTAGTCATTGAAAACGCCGATTATGTCACAATCACCGCAGCAGGTAGGAAGTGTATGCCTGAACGCTGTCCATAACGGCCGCCTATACGATGCACGACGGCGCGCGCGGCTGTACCTGAGGATGTTGCACTAATGCGCCTGAAGCTTTCGATCTACTTTTAAGGCGTAAGCCTTTTATGGCTCATGACTCGCCAGCGTGTCCGTCCGTCCATGCGTCCGCGGCAGCTGTCAATAATGGTTACTTGAAAAGTCAGTAATGATAGTTAATGGTGTAGTAGTATTTTTTTATTATTTTTTATTTATCAAATACTGCCAACTGCCTCTTGGCAGTCAAAGCAGGAGTGGATACATTGTTCTTGAACAATTGCTAAGGCGAGTTTAACAGCGGCAAAGAAAGAAAACATGCTATTGACAATCAGCCACGAAGGAATATGCACAATAAAAAAAAAACACAAAAAAAAGAAAGAAGGAATACACTTTGAAAGGCGGACGGCAAAGCAAGAAGCGTTGTAAAGAAATACTTGCTGCATCATAGATAACATGACACGGCCGTAACAAAAGATTCAACTGAGGGCATGTCAGCTACTTCATAGGGTAAGGCGTTCCACTCGGCTGTGGTTCGAGGAAAGAATGATGAGCGGTAGGCGTTAGTTTTAACCTGCGGCATTACAATTGTTTTGCTGTGCTTGCCTCTCGTTTTCCTGGATTCGTTGAAGTGCATGTAAGTATGAAAATTTATTTTGACATGGTGGTTGGCAATACCGTACATCATGTGTAGGCGGTGTAGTTTACGGCGCATTTCTAGCGACGGGAGCCCAGCTCGTGTTCTCAGGTCTGAAACAGAGATACTTCTATGGTAAGCGTTAAAAATGAATCGAAGTGCTTTCTTTTGTACCCCTTCAATGTGATTGATGTTTTTCTTAGTATGAGGGTCCCAAACAGTGTCAGAATAATCAAGAATTGGCCTAACGAGTGTCGTGAATGCTGCAAGTTTTGTTGCACTAGTGCAGTGCCTCATGCGGTGCTTTAATAACCACAGCTTTTTTAGTGACGCCGACACAACATATTCAACATGTGCGTTCCACGTTAATTTGGAGTCAATTATAACACCAAGATATTTGAACTTGTCAACCCGCTTGACATCAGCATTGATAATTTTGTAAGTATATATTAACGGTTTTTTCTTTCTTGTGACCATCATGTGGGCACATTTAGAGACATTTAGGTTCATACGCCAGGATTGACACCAACTGTTAATTGCAGAGAGGTAATCACGTAGCACAATTTGATCTTGCACAGATTCGGTGACCTGGTACACGATGCAGTCATCGGCGAAGAACCGGCATTGTACAGAGGAATCCAAAGACAGGTCATTTAAATAGATCAGAAAAAGAAGAGGTTCAAGGACAGAACCTTGTGATACACCGGATAATACAGGGGCAGATGAAGAAAGTGAGTTTTCAATGCAGACATACTGTTGTCGATTGGATAAGTAACAATCAAGCCAATTCAAAATTTGTTCACTTTGCAATACACTTTTTAGCTTAAGTAATAACCTTTTGTGACAGACTCGGTCAAACGTCTTTTCGAAGTCGAGGAACAGTATATCAATTTGCCCACCCTGATCCAAAGCTACCATGAGATCATTAGTAGTGTGTAGTAGTTGCGTAACCGTGGATAGGCTACGTCGAAAACCGTGCTGTCCCTCAGAAAAGAAATTATTTTCCAGAAAACTGCTTATATGCTTAAAAATAAAATGCTCCATTACCTTGCTAATGGTGCACAGGAGCGAAACAGTAGATGTACGAACAGTAATGATGATTAGTTAATGATACCCACTAAACGCGCACACTGCGCATGCGCAGTGCCCCATGCGCAATCCTCAGGTGGTTTAACAATTCGGCGCATGTGCACTGACGTCAAAAGTTTGCACAATGGTCGTATCACCCAGAGCTCTCTCGGGTGCTCTCTGAACGTTGATCGAGAAAGGATGCAACCCGCGCGCGCTCCAATGTCGCCCGCTACGAAACGCGCTCGCGATGCCGTACGGAAGCGTTCAAGAGTCGCCAAACGATCTTCAACAGTCGCCAAGCAGAGGGCAGCGACAGAGGCGGTTAAAGGCTTTCGCCTCTTCGCACTTTAGATCGTCAAAGTGCTCCCTGATTTTTATTCACTTCTCGCTACCCCATGTAGACCGTGAATGAGACGGACACGCACAGCTGGTCACACGCAGTAAATTTCCGTTTCGTGTCACGTCGAATTTTGGCTCTTATATACACAAGTTATTGCAATTTATAAAAAAAAACGATCATAGCTGAAGTTGTGGAACTTCATACGCCCACCTGCAGCCGAGAAAACCACAAAGTACTTGACACTTTTATTGCATGGTCATACAAGAAAGGAAGGAACCATTCACAAGAACCTTCCTTGACCTTACTTTTTGTAGTCATTCTCTGTAAAATGCAAGGAACATACCAGAGACCTGTCGCTTGGCACCCACTCTCTTCCTTTCCCTGACAGTCCTTGGCGAGCGATATTTTCAGCCACGCTTCTCGACGCTGTAGTTCAGAGGGAAACTCATGATATCTCACAGTTGGCTGTTTTCTGGAGTTCGTGACGGACAGTGGCACACGGCAGATGCGCGGCATCGTGCCCCATGCACGTCCCTGACCTCCACACACGCATGCACGAAAATCCCAAAGAGTGCACGGCAGACACGAGGCAAACATTCATTCACGCGAAAAGTCAAAATCCAGCACCGCAGACGCGAGGCAAACGTGCTCACTCACGCGCACAGCAGAAAATCCAAATAAAGCACTGCAGACATGAGGAACGTGAGTAGTAGTAGTAGTGGTTTTTATTTTGCATTAAATATGGAAGGCAAACGCGGTTTTACACGACGCAAACGCGGTTTTACATGACTCAAACGCGCTCGAACACGACGAAGCAAGGAGCGCTTCGGGAGTCCACTCCCGGGACCTGTCCCCGAACAGTGGCGCCCCCACCGAAAACAGCGGCCGCGACTGTAAACTCCGCCAGGACATGCTCACCCATTGTCGGCGGCGCGACGTGGCTGGCCGCACCTCGCTTTGCGCTTTGCATCGAGCGGCCGTGCCTCTTCAGGTGGGTGGAAGGGACAAATCAGCCGTGACCACCCCCGCTTTCTCGGCCGCTCAGGGCGCACGCGGGCAATGGGATGGCGCCGCCGTCGCCGCCACTGGGTCTCTTCCGTCGGTCCACGGGCAGTCCGGGAGAAACACCGCACTCAGCATCCCCGGCGAAGGGGATTAGACGCCTTTGTTCACGGCGACGCCGTCGCCAGTAGCCGCCCCCACGCCGGCGTTTCTTGTGCTTCCTCCGAACAGCAGCGACTTCGGTCACGGTAGCTTGATGTGGCGCCTGCCTGGCTAGCCTGTTTCCTCTGGCTGGGACCCCGATCACAACACTGCTAAGGAAAAAACTTGCGTCGTCAGAGTGCTGAATACAGCTTACGTTATGGGCTATACTTGCAATGCCGTTTGCATAGACATTAGAGAGAAACGGACCGAGAAGGCTACCTCGCGGGATACCAAATTGATCAGAAAAAAATTGAGAGTCCACTCTGCTTGCCATCTTTGTCGTGAGCAATATGCAAACATAATGGGCATGGTTCAAGTAAATGTCTGTAATATCACCCGAATGGGATATCCACCGGATAACGTGTCAAGACATCTCTATAAAATAATGTGCATATAATGGGATATCCACCGGATAACGTGTTCGAGACAACTCTATAGAAAGAATATGCATATAAGTTAGTGACCGTAACACCCGAAACTGATATCCAGCTGCAGCTGCTTTATGCGCGGAACTTTAGCAGGTAGAATTAACTATCAGCACGAAATAATATAAGACTAGAAAGAAAACAAAACTTTTCCTTTCCTTGCTTTTTTTCTTCAGCATATATATACGTTGCATGTGTAAGGCGATATAATTGATGCTCTTGTGACTCTACCCCCTCCCCCCCTTTGTGCGTCCCTGCCATAGTCGTCTTCGCTTAAGCCATTCCCAGAGGCAGTGCGGGGTTGTGCTACAGTGGTGCTTCACCGAATACGCGCTCCCATGCGACGCCTGCAAAGAACAGTGGCGCCCGACACGACGGACGGAGACTGGGTCTAGACGACTCCTTTCTTCCACTGCGGCGTCACGGCCACCCCGTTTTCCCCACTTAAAGGGTACCTGCCCAGGGTCCGGGCATTTTTTAAAAACAAGCCCACTGCATAGATGAGGCATCGAAGATAACCTCTGCAAAATACTAGAGCCATGCGCGCCCCGAAAAGCTGCAAAAATTCAAATCAAAGCCCGCTCGTTCTTTCCTTCCACAAGCAAATGTCCCCGCCCTCTACTCTGGCTCGTTTGACGTCATGCGGGTTGCTTTCGCTAAAGGCATTCCATTGGTGCATCGTTCTGACTGACGGGAGAAGGTTGGGCGTAGCCTGGGCGTCGCGTAGTCTGCGCAACGCTTCCGCAGCGCCTTCCGTTTTGGCACATGCTTACAAACCCGCATGAAGGAACAAAAAAAAACTGCGGAGGGAGCGTACGGCGACAGCCTTGAACCCTAGTCATAAAAAGTAAAAAATAGGAAAACCGAGAGTCCCCCCCCCCCCCCCCGTGATCCCGTCACGAGATAGCCCTCTGCGTGCGCGCTCCCTTCTCAGTTTTTTTTAAGCGAAAAGCTTCACTAGGCTAGTCAACACTGGGTCTGGCGTATGCTCCGTGATCAGAATTAGCCACAGCTGCGCGTGCGCAGAACCGAGTGACGTCACAGAAGAGGCGCAAGTGGTCGGAGCGGCCGCAGCCGCAACCGCCGCCGCGACTCCACCGCCTGACCTTTCGGCGCAGCCGCGCGCTACTGGGCCTCCTCGCCACCGTTTGACCTTTCGTTGAAGCCGCGTGTACTACGCATGCGGAAGGAGGGCTATATTACGCGCTTGCCTACATCGTTATCGTCGTGCTTGCCTACATCGTTATCGTCGTGTGCGCGAACTGCGACAGCCATGACGTCAAACAAAGCATAACTGCAGCTTTTCGCTTGTATATCCAGGCTTAACCAGAGTTAAGCCACTGCCAATTTTTTAAGCCCGAACCACATGGAGCGATTTTCTCGCGAAAGACCTGCGAACGGCCGCCCGGCGCGGCGGCGACGGAGCCGGGAACCGCGGCCGCAACGGAACGGATTTGTGCCGGACATCGGCAAAGGCGGGCGCTCGCTGCTCCCACGTGACTCTACGTCAGTGCCTTTTTTTTTCTTCCGCGTAAAAAAAAAAAAAACGCTGCTCGGCGGTGTCCCAAGGACATGCCGAAGTAACGGTGAAAGTAGTCTGTTGTCTGCTTGCGCTTTGGTTCACTCGGCTCTTATCGCAGAAAAAAAAAACGATGCGATCTCGCAAGCGGTGGAAAATGTTTGAAGTTAGTTTATTAACTCTACGCAACTCCCCTGTTTTTGCAGCGAACCACCACACGTACAGCACCAAAACAAATATTTATGAATATAGCAAGCAACTTTTAAAGCAGGTGCAGAAATGAGTGCTGCAGTCACAGTATTCAGGCCAATATGCACGAAATTGAACATATGTAGGGTGGTAATGAACTCTGTTATCAATGGCTTGAGAGGTTGGTCTTTATACAACCATTCAAGAATTAAGCTAGCAAAACAATTGAAACGGCTAATAAAAAAATCAGGCCTCAAGAGCTAGCAACTGGTGAACGGAATTTTGTTTTTTCTGCTCTTTTCGTTATCTCCGCAGTTACCTCTCTCGCGCCTTTCTCCTTTCTTCACCTGGATGGTTGCCCTTTGCATCAGCCACCCCCTTCACTTGGCTTTAAACCTGGCAACAGTATTTTCGTCCCCCACTTCGTTACCCTCCCGAAAAAAAAATCATTTATCGTATATCCAGCGCCTAGTGCAAACACAATGCGCATTCGGAGACCCGCTTTGGCTCGAACACCTCGTATATTGCCATATGAAATAAAACATCATCCGCTGTCTGTTGCTCGACAGCGGGCGCTTTTCGGGGCGCAAGACGCGTGCATCTCCCGACAGAGCGCAAAAAAAAAAGAGCAAGCCTTTTTTTTTCTCCCTGCCCGCGCACCCGCGCATCGCCGCCGCCGCCGACGACGCTCGCCAGCGCCATCTCTTGGTCGCAGCAAGCAAGCCGCGGGTGACGTCAAGCGAACTCGCGCTGTGACTGGTGCGTTCTCCGTGGGGCGGGGCTCCGTCGCCGCCGCTCGACGGAAACGGCACCGGCCGCCCGATTTTTTTTTTTTTTTTTGGGGGGGGGGGGGGGCAGCTTCCGCCTACCGCTTTTGATTGAACTAGTTCACTGTAGATTGAACCAACCACAGTCAACATGACGCTCAAATTTGCGCGCATGGAAATCCGGCGAGCGAAGCGGATTCGGCCGCTTTTTGACGCCGACCGGGGCGGAAAGCGGCGCGGCGAGGTCGATCGGTCTAGTGTTCCTGTATATGCTCCCGCAGGGAGCATACAGGAACACTAGATCTACAGAGGCTAGAAAACCTTCTAGCCTCTGTACTAGATCGGTCCTGACCGATTTGCGCCGCGCGGCGACAAACATGGCGGCGCCTTTCGAAGCCGGACTAGCCGGACGCCTCGCTTCGGACTGAATTCTCGTTGTTGCTGCCTTTTTCAGTGCGTTCACTGGTCGTAAATGGAGCACCGGTCTTTCGCTTCGTCTCACTTTGCCTATAAGGAAACGTATAAGTGATAAATGTACTTTATTTTTTATTCAGAGTGACCATTCTCCAACTTCTAGGCTTAAGAGGAGAGTCGGTTTGTTTACAGTAATGGTTCGTGCCTTGAGTACAAGATGGCGCCACTATAGGCTGAGCTTATTTTTGTGTCTCTGCCAGCATACGTGGTGTGTGTGTGGTGTAGCGACGTGGTGTAGAAAAGCGAGAAACAGCAGCTGCGCGGCGGCTTTGCCCGGGTGTCAACAGATCAGAACAGAGTCCTAGTTTTTGTGGCGAACGAATCCCGTTTGACTGAAATAACCTACCTTAAGCCTGCACACCCCTACACTTCTGCACATTCTAAACTCGTAAATGAGGCATTATTAATTTATGTTTGAAAAATGCTCTGGAAAAGTCATGCCCCCGCCCTCATCAGCCAAAGCTGTCACGAAAAACTCGCAAGGTTCAGTGAAGCAGGCTACCCAGCTGATATCTGTGTTTCTGTCTCTGAAGGCATACTGAAGAAGCGCCAGGAAAATCAACTACCATCTGTGCCTTCAGAAAGAAAGAAAGGCAGAATTGCCGTCATTCCCTACATTTATTGCCAGACCCAAAATCTCAAGAAAATTGGGACAAAGCGAATGTTTTTCAGCCCCTGAAAAACTAGGTGTGCCATCCAAAAAAAATTGCCCGCCGATAAACGTCCCCAAAAGCTGCAGTGCACCATTAATCATAGGAAAAAATTCGTGAAATGGACTGAAGGCATTGTTTATGACATCCCACTTTCTTGTGGTAAGCGACATGTTGGTCAATCTGGTCGTTGCTTGAACGAGAGGCTTCGTGAACACAAAATCAACTTGAAAACTTTTAATGGCAGTGATCTGGTTTTGCACTGTAAGGAGTGTGGTTGTGTGCAATTTTTGGATAAGTGCTCGATCGTGGCCAGACACTGGGATCAGTTAACACGTGAAATTCTCTCTGTCCCTTGTCCCGTCTTGCACTACTTCTCATACCATGGAACACTGTACACTGTGCTCCATTTATGATTCTTATGCGTGCTGCTGTAAGTAGAGTGAAAGAATAAAATAACGGAAATTTTGCTTTACTTTGAAACTTGGATCAGATCAGTCCAAATGCCCTCGCTTTATAAACCACTGCTATTTCTGAAAGGCTTACATATTTGACTTCTCTTTGTTGAGTCGTTATAAAAACACTGCTATTTTCATTTCAGTATTCCAGTTATTACTGTCTAAAAAGCTCGAACAATGTAAAGTTAAGTTTCCAGTGTTCATAATCTGCTGGCATGCATACCTGTGCTCATGCAGGAATTCATTCAGAGAGGTTTACATAGGCACAGTTTTTTTCAGTTTGGCCAGGGGGGGGGGGGGGGGCAATTACCGCCTTCTCTCTTTTTCATTCCTTCCTTGAAATTAACTAAAGCCCTTGCTCATTTGGCAAACTGTAGCAGGTCTAACAAAACCAAAAGGTCAGGTCAAGCAAACAACAGAATTCGTGAAATAAATTTTTACTAACTGCCTGCACCTATACAAAAAAGCATGAAGTGAAAGGAAAACACTGTCAGCTGTGAAGAGTGCTCACCAAGACTTTAGAAGTTGAGCAGGCCAGGAGGTTCTCTGAAAACCTTCTTGACAGTGAAAGCGCTCAAAAGGACAAGGACGACAGAAAAGGAAAGACATTCGCATGAAATAAAATCAGTTGAAAGTAAGCGCTTTGTATGTCTTTCCTTTTCTGTCGTCCTTGTCCTTTTGAGCGCTTTCACTGTCAAGATGGAAAACCAACTCGCCCACTCAATTCCATTACTCTGAAAACCACTGTTGAACAGCATCCGCCTGAAAAGAAATGTACAGAGTGAATTCATCGACGACACCAGCTGTGCACACGGCAATGGCTTATGAAAAAATTCAAGGAGGCCTGCCTGCCAAGGGGCTACTTCCTCACATTGTCAAACAGCCAGCACACATACAGAGCAGCACCACCGAGTAGGTTTCCTCAGTGTCGTAGCTATTAATCATAGTGAAACAAACACTTGACAGGTCCAACAAGTCTATGCAGTAATGCATCCGGATTTTCACGGTTCCCTCAGCTCCATTATTTTTTCTCGAAGTTCACAACCAATTGCAGACCTAAGGCAAAACACAACACTTCCATAATCTTTAGCAACAAGGCATATACAAGTGCAAACAGCAAATAAAATAGCTCAGGATAGCCCCTGCTCAACTAAACAGAAATCAGGTAATCATAGTTAACTTACAAAGTATTATTCCATATTTTCATCAAGATCTGGAACAAAACAAGCCAACGACAATATATTATGCATGCAGTCAATGAAATTCATGAAACCAATAAAATTTCCGCGACATGATTACTTGTAAATTGCGTTGTTTAACGTCCAGAAGCGATATATGGGCAACGAGGGTCGCCGTAGTGGAGGGCTCTGTATTAATTTGGACGACTAGGGGTTCTCTAACGTTCGCTTACTTAAGACAGAACACAGGCGTTTTTGTATTTCGACTTTAACGACGTACGGCCACCGCGGCCGGCGTCAGATAGCTTGCGATCGGCAAACGAACGCAAAGCCACAATGCCACCACGACGGGTTTCATGATCACTTCATGATACTGGGCACTGCACATTCTATTCCGCCATTATATTCATAACCAACGCCTTCTTAACACAAGTGTCACTGGTAGTCATCAAATTAAGTTGAATACGAACATTCGCAAGGACAGAACAGAGTTGAATAAAATTCCTACCGGGATGCAATCGAGCACACTTCAATGTGTAGAAAAAAATCGCGCCTTTACTACCCGTGTTTAAACAAAGAGTGGTCGCTTTGAAGCTATGTCACAAATGATGACACTTGATTTTTCTATGGTTCCAATTTATGGACGACTTTCGTAAGAAAGCTGCTGATAGAGGATGATGCAAGAGAAACATAGCGGTACACACTCCACGAGAACTCAAACGCTTGGAAACGCCCTGTTTTCGTACATCGAACGTTACACTTTGGTATGAAAACACTGGCTGAGACAGCTTTGTGAATTGCAAACCAAAGGAGGGACGCAAAGCCGACGGTTGAATGAGGCGCATTGGCAACTTAGCCGCAGTAAGGTTGACGCTTTCAACACATGAGAGAATTGGAAGGTGACTTACTTTTGCTGAAAACGAGGTGCACCTTTCAGCGCAGTCCTGGTAGTAAAATCGCGGGAAAACTGCAAACAGCAGCGTGAAGCGCCTACAAGCGCGAGACAAAGAAGGCAGAGAAACGTTGCGAGCGTCCACTTCGCGCGCATAGCAAGCAACCGCTAGCGACCGCAACGCCAAATGGCCAGACGAAGTATACTACATTCCAAAAATGCAAAATAAACAAAGCAACAACATAAAAAAAATCAAATTGCATCTCATACTTTTATGTGACGCTAAGCATTTACAACTTGCTAAAAGGTTTATTTATGCTTGAAACAGTTAAATTCATGTAGACAGACTGTAGACTGTACCGCCACCGAGCGGAGCGACACCAAGCAGCACGCTGAGGCGTTGAGGACGCGAAGGTACAGTAGCAAAGGGAAGAATGCGCGCGAGCCGCGAGTGGACTGCACCAACATGGCGAAGACTGCATGGAAGAAAGCGGCGATGGTGCGACGGCAAAGAACGAAGAGGCGTTCGCAACAGGAAACAAATTTCATGATTCGCGTAACTTTAGTGCAGCTTTACAAATGGTGAGCTAGTTGTACTCGATGTGGACCGTGATAAACGTGATTTCGGACTGCATATGACAAAATGCGCTGTCAGAGTTGGAGCACGAAGCGCGGTCTTTGCACCGGTGCGCCTGCTCTTAAAAAAGTGCAAATATAGGTGTAGGACACTGTAATCTAACAGTTTATGTGACACACTTGCATGTTTTATTCATTGTTTGGAATAAAACGTGAAGGTTAAAAACGCTTCCCATGATCTATATCATGTTTAATCAATGGTGGCAGCTTTCTGCCAATCGCCTGAACGTATAGGCCCGCCTTCGTAACATAGTCTTGAGTTAGACGTTTCAGAAACCGCGGACGTCTTAAACGGACGTCTTAAAGAAGTTTCCAAAAGACACCTTGCCTTCGACGTATATGAGACGTTTCATTCTAGCGCAAGACATGTGAAGCCATTTCGAGCTGTTTCAGGAGGTTTCTAAGAGGTTCTGTGTTTCGTGGGAGCGAGAAGGTTCCTAGCGTCAGCGCGTCTGCCCGATGACTGCAGGCTGTTAAAGCACTATAGACACAAATTTAAGTGCGTGTTTTCTGCTTTTAAATGGTGTATTAGGCATTAGAACACATGGACCACCGCGTGGCATTCGCCTAGGTACGCTAAATAATTTATAATTGAGTTTCTTGTTCATGCTGTTTCGGTTTCAACGACCAAGCGACGGCTGTGAGCCGCGGCGGAGCGCCGAGAGAAAACGTCGGCGGCGGCGGCGCCGCGAAAACAGCCGGCGGCAGGTTGCAGGCTGTTAAAGGACTATAGACACAAATTTAAGTGCGTGTTTTCTGCTTTTAAATGGTGCATTAGGCATTATAATACATGGAGCACCGCGTGGCATTCGCCTAGGTACGCTAAAAATTTGGCAGAGGCTTAGCTTGGTTAAGCCCGGTAGGTTGCGAAAGCAAACGAGGCCTTGGTCGAAACACCTTATATATACACATCCACACGTGATCTTCTCTCAGAGAGAGGAAGGGAAGGAGAGAGTGAGAGCAGCAGCGGCGTGGTTACCCTGGGACTGCGGCGACGAGCCGAGCTGGTCTGCTGTTTTCTCTCCGCTTGTTGTGACGTCACCACAGCGAGCGCCTCCTCGCGGCTGCGGCGCGCAGCAGGTGCGCGGCGCGCCGTGGTTACCCTGGGACCGCGCCGACAAGTCGAGCTGGTCTCCAGTTTTTCCTCCGCTCGGTGTGACGTCACTACGGGGGTCGTTAAAGGTCAAACGTGGTTACCGCCTGGACCACGCTTACGGCTCAAAACCTAGTGTAGCATTGCTTTCGCAATAATAATTTATAATTGAGTTTCTTTTTCACGCTGTTTCGATTTTAACGACCAAGCGACGGCTGTGAGCCGCGGCGGAGCGCCGAGAGAAAACGTCGTCGGCGGCGGCGCGCCGATCAGTTTCCATCGGCAGCGGCGGCGCCGCGAAAACAGCCGGCGGCGGCGTGCCGACGTCTCGGCGCACGCCTCTATTAGAAAGTACCGTAATTGCACGATTCTAATACATGTGCGTTACAATCGGACTCAAAACGCAACAAAACCTCCAAACCGAAACCTACATCTCAAAACTGAAACGAAGCAGCTCAATGAACAATAGCCAGCCGCATTGTCATCGGCATCAGCAAGTCGTTTTGAGCCGGATCTATCCACGGCCGGATCCAGCGTTTCGATCGCCATTTTTCGCTAATGTTCAGTTTCGCTACAGTGAACTAGTTCACTGTAGTTTCGCTGGTGTACCCAGAAGTCGCGTTGGATACGTGCATTCACCCACAGCGCAGTGACAAGATGGAAAGGCAACGACGCTTTCATTACGAAGCGTCGTTTAAGAGGAAAGTAGTCCTGTTAGCAGAAAAAGAGGGGAACCGGGCAGGTCCCGTGCAGTAGGTGTCCTGGAGACACGCGTTTGCGATTGGCGGAAACAAAGGGACCGCATTTTTAAGTGCAAAGCATTACGGAAGGGCTTCAGTAGTCCAGTTTTAAGCAACGTTTTAAGCAATGTTTTAAGCAACTTTCAGACGCTTGTTGACTGCGTTATTCCGTGTGCGCGGTACAATCGGCGCCAAGTTATTTTTGTGGTTTCCGGGCCTCAAATATTACTGCGCGTTACAGTCGTGCAACTACGGTAAGACGAACAGAAAAAAACACCCATTTTGAAAACTTTATTCGTGGCACACCACACCTATAGTCGGATACAACTTAAGTCTGCAGTGAAGCTCCGCCGATACTCAGCCTCCGCGCACAGAATTCCTCCACGACGAAAAAGTAGTCCACTGCTGAAACAGAATGGAAAGCTGGGCTAGTTGTAGGTTGTTCATGATGAAAATTTCTGGTTTCTTCGCTGTCCTTTGTTTGCGCCCAGAAATTTTCATCATGAACACTGCTGAAACGTTTCTTGTTACCTAAGAAGCTTAGCACAAGAAAAAGATTATGAGCTCTAGAATTCTGATGCGTGAATTGTTTGATACAGTCAAACATTAAAAAGCTTATTGCGTTTACTGTTGCGATTGGCCAGCGGAGTAATACGTTCAGGACGCCGTAGACCGCGGCCCAGTGTTAGCAACTGCTGTTCTTTTAAGTTGTATGCTACTATAGAGTCCAGCACTGCTCACTGAACAACAGAATGCAATGGTTCACGACACGAACACCATTCATGGATAAAAAGCACAGTTTAATGAGAATGATACTGGTAGTTGCAAGTTCTGAAAGCCTCCTGCGAACAGTGGTACAAACATTTGCTTTACAAGGCAAAAGCAAAAAAAAAACTTCACGGCCCTTACATGAGCATGAGCAAAAAAGGCCCCAAAAGCTTTTCTCGGGGCGGAGAGAACATAATGCAAAAATGCACTCAGTATGTAAAAACGGTCACTTGGCGAAAACTGGTTGGCCCACCGACAGCACACCGATTACCCAGAGATTTTGGGCGCACACAATATCAACGCACGCAACGAGTCGCACGAGAGTCGCTTCATTTAAGCAGCTCGTCGTAGTAGTCCCTTTGACGCTCCAATTCCTCGATACGCTCCATGGCTTCCCTGTATATCTGATCGGCCCATTCCATCGAAAACATATCGCACTGGACCTCCTTGTCAGCAACCTCCACTAGCGGAAGAGCAGCTTCTGCGGCCGGCCTACTTCCGGTGCTGGTGTCGTTGTGGTGACCACTGTCGAAGAACGGAGAAGCCGTGGTAGAAGTGTCAATCAAGCCGCCTCCGCCATCAGCTCCGTGTGGGGCTACGCCGCAGGCCGACGCCGACTGCTTGAAGCTGTCGCTCGTGCCACCAACAATTCCGTCACGCACGTCACACAACCCCATTCTGTCATCGCTCCCTAGGCAGACTTCACCATCTTCGAAAGGGAGCTGCGCAACCCCTGCATTCAGCACGTGAACCTGGTTGCAGAGTGCGGGTACGTCTTGTCCTCGAACCGGCACTGCACCTTCGGCGGATTCAGCGAATTGCAGCTCGTTAACCGGCTCAGCTGCAGCCGTCGGCAATTCACAGCCGCGATCGGCCTCCCGCTCACCGGACTCTTGAACGGGCGCAAAAACCGAGCCCCGTGCCACTTTCGGCGCGACCGAAAGTTCAGCTCCACTGGTGCCACTGCAATCTGCGTGCGAACGTTGTGCCGTCTCGGAAGAGCACGACGCTACCGCTCCCAACGGCTCCTCGCTAAGCGCGCCGCGGTCAACAGCCATAGATTCCTGCGAGTCCGTAGTGGCGCTTTCGGTTTCGTCTGCCGAAGGGCTGTAGTTGCTGTAGTTTTGTTCATCGTCGCCAGGAGACTCGACTACGCTGTCGTCTGTCTCTTCATCTGACAGCGAGCCATTCCGCAGTACAAGGAAGTCCAACCTGTTGGTCACCGTGATATGATCTACGCCTCGGGCGATGACGTGCCAAAAGAAGGCCTCCAGTGTTTGTGGCTCCACGTACTTGTCCAGACGTGCACGCAACGCGTCAGACATGGCGGTCCACATCGGCCAACGACAGCAATTTTTACGGCGGCAAGGATCCGCTCCGAGCTTCGCCATGATATGCACCTTCGGGCAGGCATACCGTTTGAATAGGCAGCGCAGGAAGACCCGCTCACCGAAGCTCCACGAGGAGAAGAACTGGCCTCCGCTGGAACATAGTTTCTTGCGCTCATGGGACGACATGTCTTCTTGAACCCTCAGCGATCACCGACAGCCAAAAGAGCACAGCTTCACGAGGGAAACGTTACCACGTTCCCCTGCTCTATTCGAAAGCTCCGTTGTGCTCTCGGCGCGTTCGCGCAACATAGTTGCCCGACTGGTCGACTGAAAACGGACGAAGTTGGTTTCGTCGTTTCGTTCGCTTGTTTCGCTTTCACGCTGTGGTGGTTCCGTCTTGAGAAGGTTCAAGAATGTTTTTAGCTTGTCTGCCGTTGCCACTTCACTGCCCACTCAACTTTTTTGAAACAAGCAGGAAAAGCGGCTTTTCTTTCATTGCCGTTTCGTTGCATGCTTTGGTCACTGATCTCCACTAGGGGAGCTGGATGCCGCATCGGGCTAAAGTCACTGGAACTCTGAAAGTACCGCAGCTGTTTTCTCTTCGCCGCCGCGCCGCCTATTGGCCAGTTGCGATCACGTGATTAGGCACCTCCATAGATGGTCCACTCGCTCTAGGATCCGACGGGGCGCAGTGCTTCCGAGGTGGTTGGACGGCGTGTTTTATGAAGTAGCACGTTCAGTATAGCGTCTGTGTGTGTGTGTGTATGTGTGTGTGTGTGTGTGTGTGCGCGCGCGTGTCTGTGCCTCTATCGGAACGTATGTCTGTGCGTGCGTGTCTGTGTGCGCGCGCCTGTCTGTGTGCATGCGTGTCTGTGTGTGTGCGTGTGTGGGTCCATGCGTGTCTGTCAGTGCGTGCGTCTGCGGCATATCTGTGTGCCGCGTGTCTGTGTGCACCGCGTGTGTCTGTGTATGTGTGTGTGTGCGTGCGTATCTGTGTGCGCGCGTCTTTGTGCACCGCGTGTGTCTGTGCACCGCGTGTCTGTGCATGCGTGTGTCTGCGTGCGTATCTGTGTGCGCGCGTGCCTTTGTGCACCGCGTGTGTCTGTGTATGCGTGTCTCTGTCGGTGTGTGTCTGCGTGCGTATCTGTGTGTCTGTGCACCGCGTGTGTCTGTGTGCGTGCGTGTGCGTCGTGTGTCTGTGTTTGTGTGAGTGTGACAGCAATAAATGTCTTCGATGACGTTGCTTTACGAGATCTTTTTCCCTGCTGGTCATCGATATTGGCTAATGAGGCTTAAATAAAAATAATAAATTGCAGAGTTTAACGTTCCGAAGTGCAACGATAGCTATGAAGGGTGTCGAAGTGGAGCGCAGTGGGAGAATTTATGCCACCTGGAGTTATTTAACGCGTACTTACATCGCACTGCGCACGGCAGTTTTTGTATTTCGCCTCCATCGAAATACAGCCACAGCGCGCCCGCATGCTATCTGGCCGCACATTTAGAGCGTTGGTCCCGTCGTCGACCTTGGGGTCGCCCAACTACCTCCCACAAGCCTCCGACCGGCGACTGACCACACGGAGGGAAGAACAGGTGGCAGGAAACAGCAAGCGCACAGGGAACGTTTTATACGCATCAGACTTCCAAGTGAACCGATTTACTAAACGTTTTGCTATACCCCGCTCGTATGTACGCAGCCTGCCGGCTTTAAAGTTTTCCGGGCCCCGAAAACATGCATTTGGGAGCCTCTCACGGAAGCAAAATAGGACTAGCCTGCTTCTTGCGTTGTTAGCTCACACCCGTGGGCTAAAGAATACGAGAGGCTACGCAGCTGTCATGCGACGCTTGCAAGGTTTTCGAAACCCTCACCTCATCTAAGGTCTCAATCATGAATACTTTCATTGATTAATTTTTGCTCAAAACCGATGAACAAGGCCGCCGCAAGGGAGACTTTCTTCGCCTAGCAGACGACGCGCTCGCCGCGCTGGACCACCTCTGGCAACAACACCCCCAATGTTGCCCGCGCGCCGCCCGCTGGTTGCGGTATACTTTCAGAGTTCCAGTGACTTTACATCGGGCGCCCGAAAGTGAAGCCACCGGAAGTAAGCGGCCTTGTTCCGGAAGTCAGCCTTTGGCAGTGCATGAAATCGGACCTCAGCACGGTTTTTCAGTTCCAGTTTTGTTTTCCCACTTAGCATTTCGTCTTTTCGCCGTTCTCGTCTTTTTCCATGACAATGCCCACCTTTTGCGCCGCCAACTGAGCGAGGAGACCAGCGAAGTCTTCGGGAAGGACGTTTCAAAAATAAGGGCCCATTGCATTTCAATGGGGCGACGCTAGCAGACGACAGGACGTCGCTACACACAGCAAGTATGGAGCCTCGTCTACTCGGCTCGGTGTCGTCTCGTTTGCCTAGCTTCGCCAACTCTGCTCTTTACTGCGATGCTTGTTCCCACGCTCAAGCCCAAGTTATGCTATCAATGGGGGATAAATATAAGAAAGAATAGGTTGAAACATTCCCCAGGCAGCTTACTTTGCAGCGACCATTTTACCGAATTATATTTAGACCGAACCGGAGCGAGGGCTAGGCTACTATCTTGTGAGGTGTCGACGGTGTTCGGTTGGTTCATATTAGCGCCTCCAAAAGGTATGGTACTGCTTTTTCGACGGAGCGTGTCATGTACTGTTTCGTGTTGTTGCAAGTTAAGCCTGAATGGTCTTTAATTCGTGGTGCTTGGTGCAGTTGACTTCTAACCGCGCTTCTCACGCGCACTGCACCATTCGCCTTTCTTGTCAGTCGTTCCTCTCGCGCTGTGCCTTTTCTTTACTGCACGAAAATTCGGTTTTAAGGTCATCGTCATTCCACTACTTCTCCTTTACGCTCGGAATACAAGAACCAGGCAAGAACATAGTGTTTAATGCACGTACCCCTTTGCCGAGGCAGGTTGAGACCTGCATGCCTGTTTTCTTCGCTTTCGCAGAAATTAAAGGGTTCTGCACACAATGCTCACATTTCTCGCGTTCAGCTTGCTTGTTCCTTTCATATAACAGCAGACATCACACGAAAACAACGCAAAAAACTGAGAACGAAAGGGCGAAAGACGCGACTTTTTGCATTGAAATACACAGCAGACACCCGACTTCCGGGACAAGCGGTCCAACTTCCGGTGGCGCTTCACTCGCGCTCGTCTCGGAAAGCGGGAATGCGGCATCCAGCCACCTAGTGGAGATCAGTGGCTTTGGTCAATCATACACGCATATGCATGTCATGGATAGTAAGGGGAGTTATCTGCGCGTTTCGCCGGAACTCGAGCTCAGGATGCATGTGTGGCTGATTGAAAAATTGAAGCACATGTAGCTACCACTGATCTCCACTAGGTGGCTGGATGCCGCATTCCCGCTTTCCGAGACGAGCGCGAGTGAAGCCACCGGAAGTTGGACCTCTTGTCCCGGAAGTCGGGTGTCTGCTGTGTATTTCAATGCAAAAAGTCGCGTCTTTCGCCCTTTCGTTCTCAGTTTTTTGCGTTGTTTTCGTGTGATGTCTGCTGTTATATGAAAGGAACAAGCAAGCTGAACGCGAGAAATGTGAGCATTGTGTGCAGAACCCTTTAATTTCTGCGAAAGTGAAGAAAACAGGCATGCAGGTCTCACCCTGCCTCGGCAAAGGGGTACGTGCATTAAACACTATGTTCTTGCCTGGTTCTTGTATTCCGAGCGTAAAGGAGAAGTAGTGGAATGACGATGACCTTAAAACCGAATTTTCGTGCAGTAAATAAAAGGCACAGCGCGAGAGGAACGACTGACAAGAAAGGCGAATGGTGCAGTGCGCGTGAGAAGCGCTGTTAGAAGTCAACTGCACCAAGCACCACGAATTAAAGACCATTCAGGCTTAACTTGCAACAACACGAAACAGTACATGACACGCTCCGTCGAAAAAGCAGTACCATACCTTTTGGAGGCGCTAATATGAACCAACCGAACACCGTCGACACCTCACAAGATAGTAGACTAACCCTCGCTCCGGTTCGGTCTAAATATAATTCGGTAAAATGGTCGCTGCAAATTAGGCTGCCTGCGGAATGTTTCAACCTATTCTTTCTTATATTTATCCCCCATTGATAGCATAACTTGGGCTTGAGCGTGGGAACAAGCATCGCAGTAAAGAGCAGAGTTGGCGAAGCTAGGCAAACGAGACGACGCCGAGCCGAGTAGACGAGGCTCCATACTTGCTGTGTGTAGCGACGTCCTGTCGTCTGCTAGTGTCGCCCCATTGAAATGCAATGGGCCCTTATTTTTGAAACGTCCTTCCCGAAGACTTCGCTGGTCTCCTCGCTCAGTTGGCGGCGCAAAAGGTGGGCATTGTCATGGAAAAAGACGAGAACGGCGAAAAGACGAAATGCTAAGTGAGAAAACAAAACTGGAACTGAAAAACCGTGCTCAGCTCCGATTTCATGCACTGCCAAAGGCTGACTTCCGGGACAAGGCCACTTACTTCCGGTGGCTTCACTTTCGGGCGCCCGATGCGGCATCCAGCTCCCCTAGTGGAGATCAGTGGTAGCTACCTCACCACAGATAAGATAAGGTTCTGTTGCCGCGAGGGTTCGGTGGAAAACCCGCGGACAGGAATTCTTAATTGTGAAGCATCTATCCCTCGGCCGCAAAATATTTTGATATTTTGGAGGCACCTGCGGACGAAGGCGTTTATTTTGCGATTGTATAAGTATCTCGTGGGCTCGTATGGCGGCGTCTGGTGCCCAATGTATAAATGGTTTGTGTGGGAGTGGATCATGTCAGTGATCATGCGGAGTCATGACCATGACTAAGCAAAAACAGTGAGGGAATTAAGTGCACAGTGACATTACACAGAGTTTTTAAATATTAATAAGAGAGAAAAAAGGAAGGAAAAAACTCAAGAGCGGCCCTTTCCACACAACACCCTGGGAGAAAAATGTGAAAGAAGTCACGTGGTTTTTTTTTTTGATCGGGAGGCCATCTTGTCCGGGCGGGTTAGCAACGGCGTCGCAGTTGCTGTTTACAAAAAGGGAGGTAGCAGACGACCGCGGCGTAGCATTTGCGGTGTGGCGTAGGCGTACTTACCTCAACTGCTCGAGCTTGTTTTTGGTCGTGCTGACGGGCTGACGTTGGCGCCGTTCACTCGTATCTCAAAGTTAAAGAACTCCTGGTGGTCGAAATTTCCGGAGCCCTCCACTACGGCGTCTCTCATAGACTGAGTCGCTTTGGCACGTTAAACCCCATAAACCAAACCAAACCATATCTCAAAGTGAAATTCAGTGCAAAACTCTCGTTGTTTCATGGATTTCAACGTGCTCGGCGACCGAGATCGCACGGGCATTTCGTCTACTGCGTCACAGGCTGCATTTGTTTTTCAGTCCCGGACTGTCCGGGACTACTTGCGGACTCGAGTCCGGTATTTGTTTTTCTCGGACAGCCCGAAAGCTCCGCCCACCTGCCTGCATCGCCATAGCAACGCGTTCGTTTTTAGCCTATGGCAGTCCGCGGGCTGCTTGGGGCTGCTGAGAAGGCAGTAGACGATAGCTGCGCGCCGCGCTGGCAGCCATATTAAGTTAGACTCCGTGTGCATTTTGAGTGCTTTTCGTGTTCCTGGAGGTCGATATCATGCGTTAAACCTTCACATGAGCTCCGTAGGTCCTCTCTGAGCCATCGCAAGACTTTTTGTTCTTGCATCTTCGTTTATTTTCTTGAAATCCACCGCACACGGACGCACGTTCGGAGCTGCGTTGCGTATTGTTCGCACGTGACCTCAAGAGGTCCATGTTCGCTTGTTTTGCCACATGCTGTCTGTACGCTTACCTGAAATCATCGCAGGTGAACCACTCGTATACTGGAGCAGCTATAGAGCTTGTTGTCAACATTTTTGCGGAGGCTTTCGTCTATCCGCCTTTCCGCAACGAGTTGGGCTACTTTGTGCGAACTTCGCCGCAAGCAGTAGCGGCGAGCATACCTCCGAAGCTGAGTTCTGTAATGCACCTACGTTAAGCTGACAGTACAGTCTTCAAATCGACTCTGTATCATGATCGAGCGCACGGCGTTGCTTCGGCGTCGTGGTGGCCGTGGCTTGCGTCGTCTGCTAGCAGATGACAGCGTCCTTGTACGGTAACCCAGGGGGAGCCCGGCTCTGGCGGCGAGTTCGAAAGCAGCCTATGGCAAGTAGGTCATGTGACCATGAGGCTGTTTCCTGTCAGAGCGGAAGCCGAGACCTGTCAGCAAGTAGTCCGGGACTGGAAAAACAAACGCGGCCAGTTCGCCGCTGCAGCGGTAGCACTTTTACCACGGGCACTGCTCGGAGCCGTCAAGACATCGCCGCTGCTCACTGAGCAGCATTCGCGCTGTTCGTTTACCAGTGTGGTCTCGGCGTATTGCGCGGACGTTTCGCGTCCTGTGCGTGCAGTGTGCGTGTGCCATTTGCGCTCCCGTTTCCATCGGCAGTGAAATCTCTGCTATACCTATGCGTGTTCTTGCAACGCTCTTGCGATTGTCACTGGTGTTAGTATAACTGTCACTTTCGTTTTTCGGCGATTGCGCTTGTGTGAGCGGCGGGGGCCATGACATGGGCGGAGAGCGATATTGTAAAGGAAGCAGCTGTGCTCGCTTCGCTCTTAGTACACAAACTTTGTTACATGCCCGTTTGACCCCCCCCCCCCCCAGCGTCACTGTTGTGCGGGCGGGGGGGGGGGGGGCAAGTATTGTCTTTGCTTCTTCATCATCATCATCATCATCCGCCGGACTAGACCCACTGCAGGGCAAAGGCCGCTCCCATATTCCTCCAATTAACCCGGTCCTGCACCCACTTGGGCGCGATTACGAGTTATCGTCTCAATTTTGAGGCTCTGACGTCAAAATGACGACACCGCGAGATGCGAACGCGGAGTCAACCAATCAGCGGTGGCCAGTGAAGTCCCTAGCTAGGGGCTTTAGCGGCTAGTTGCAGGGCTCCACCCAGGAAGCATTTAGTTGCGCAATAGGGGACCGTATGCAAACGTTTTGCTGTAAACAAGCTGTTAATAAAATGAACAATGTTTTATTTTCCCAACAAACTATGTTTCAAACCTAACAACATTAAGCAAAATAAGAAGCGTTCTCAGTTCTGCAATTAAGTTTGCTCTTCAGTCACTTTTGCTGCCGCGAGAGAGCACTGACGCTGGAAAAGCGTCGGCTAGGTGGCGTGAGCTGCCGCCTGATTCAAAGGATTCAGCTACATTCAGCCTTATCCCTCCACCCACATATTCACCCATCGTAAACATGGCAGCCAGAAAAACAATCAGCTGATTCGACGGCTGTCCTCTTTTTTTACACATTACGTAGAATCAAAGTACTGCGCAGACGTCTTAAGTGCGCGGAAAAATCTGTTTAATCTGAAAATTTTGTTTAAAGGCAGTGATTGCTAGGATCTGCCGAGATCAATTTGGAAGGAGCGCTTGGCTCGAAAACCGGCGAAGGCAGCTTCAAGGCAAGTTCACACTGGCGAGTTGCAAACGTCGCGCTAGTATTCTAGGCGACCGATTTCGGTCAATTAGTCACGGTTTGCGAAGCACATGTAAAGCGAGGAGGGAGCGTAACAAATCGATTTAAGCCTGTCGCGCGACCTCCGCGACTCGCCAGTGTGAACTCACCTAGGCTGCTATCGATGGCAAATGTGCTGAAGTTGAAGTTGTTGAAGTTGAAGTTTATTTCTCGCTCTCAGTGGTACAAGTATTACTTACAGTATTACAGTATTACAAATATTACAGTGGTACAAGTACAAGTATTACTGGGAGAGAGAGGACGCAGGGAAAAAAGCTGCTTGAATGCAGCTTGAGGGGCACCCTGCGCCCACACTGCTGAGGCAACGTATTGCCTCAGTTGTTAGTTTACAAGACAGCTACAGGTGAGGCACTCGAAAACAATAAATAAAGTATCAACATGAATATAATATCTACAGTGGCACTTAAACATTAGTATCACAATCACAACAAAAAGCGTCATAAATACTTAAAAAAAAAACCAAAAGCATCACATCAACCAGGTGTACAACAGCAGAATTCACACGTGTTACAGCTTAATCACAGTTCGGAACAAGTTGTAATTAAATGTCTTCAAAAAGATACAAAATGGTTTTTAAGCTCTTTACCGTGATGCATTTTAGCGATATGTTGTTATTTTCTAAAACGTTTAGGTATTTTGACAGAATAAAAGATAAAGATTGCATACCGTATTTGGTCCGACAAAGAGGCAGTGACCAAGGAAAATGAGAGCGGGTATCGTAGACGGTTGAATAGCGAGACATTTTTAGAAGTGAGAGAGTGGTTTCATTGTTAGTAAAAACCGCAGTTTTGTACATTGATAGCAATCTGAAAGGAAACAAAGAAGTGAACTTTAGAATGCCAAATTTAATGAAGTATGGATGTGTGTGGGTCTGCCTCGATACGTTTGCTATGAGTCTAACTGCCCGCTTTTGTACTGTTATTAGTTTGGATATGTTGTGCTGGGTCGTCGTTCCCCAAACTGTGAGACAGTAAGTCAGTGATGGGAGAAAGAATGCTTGATAAATGAGGACCTTTACTCGAGACGGAAGTGTGTCCCTATGTTGGCAAATAATGCTCCAAGGGCGATGCGTGATTCTATTTATTTTTGTTCCGAAAATACCCGGCGACTATGCATAATCGCACTGCAGCAATTGCCGACACACGGGAGCAGACCGGTGCAGCTGCTGGGAGCTTGCAAACTCACTGCGGGAATTAAGAGCCGGCACGCGCCCGGTCACTGCGCCAACAATCACTCACGACGCCTCGTAACCAACTCATGCCGCCCGCTTCGGGTTAAGCACTTGACTTTCGTGTTGGTGTTGTTGTCGTTCCGTTGGGATGATGCTCGGATGACGCCGCCGGGGATACTGCGGTGGCGAAAGTTTATGCGAAGGAAGTCCTCCGCCGCGCCGCCTTGTCTTGGGGGTCTCGCCGGAAAGCGCGCACCTTCTGCGACTTAACTTTGACAGTGGTCTCCGCAACTCACCGCAAACATTTGCTCACAGTCGGTTGGGCTACGCCGACGTTTACTTCATTTCCGACGGTGTCTTGAAACCCACCGGCGGCGAAGGCGCGCACAGGCACTTGCCGCTCCACTGACCGCGCACTCACCCGCACTCCTCCAAGTTCAACGGCGAGTTCGTCGCACCGCCGTTATGCTCCTTCCTATGTCAAAACGTCGAAACAACTCGTCCGGCACGTCAAAACCGTCTTCATGCACCCTCTTACACCGTTGCTCGCGCGGCCACCGGCCATGTAAACAACCGCCATTTTCTGTCTCAAGCGGTTTGAGACCACTCGTTCCAATCCTGAAAAATCGTCTCAATCGGCTTGCATAATTAGGTAAGCAACGTCAACACTTCTGCCCGTTTTATGACGTCGGCCGGTGACGCAAAAAAACAATATGGCCGCTGGTCACGACCGACCAATAGGAACGGGTCAAATGAGACACTTTTTGAGACACTTTCCGATTGAGACGATTTCGAGCGACTCGTAATCGCGCCCCAGCAAACTTATTTTTATTATTAATGTTTTAGTTCATTGTAGCCGTTTCAATTTTACATAATGCAATCCTCGCTTATTCTACATTGGTATATACACTTTAAAAACGGTTGGAAATTTCATAATTACTGAAACCTGCGCAGACCGCGCAAGTGAGTAAACGGATTCGAAAGCTGCGAAAAAAAAAACATTTTTAATATTTCTGAATTCGCGTTCGCTCTGAAGCAAATGTGAACTGATATACTCATGCAAGTAGACATGAATAGGAACTAGGTACAAAGCTATAGTATCGCAGACTGGCGAGCTTTAAGGCTAGCATGACAAGATGACGTTGGGCAGGAGATGTTTTCAAAGGAGGGCGAAGGTTGCTGTTCGTTCTGCCGTTCTAGATACGAACTCTTTCATAACGGAATTCAAATGCAGGTCCGCAACTCTCTTCTTGTGCACGTGGAGGAGGAGAAGGTGTGTCAGCCTCCTCTGCGTCATTCGATTGCGCAGAAATGTTTTTACTCTCCTCAGAGCACTGAAAGATCGCCCTCCTGAAGCAGCTGACGCAGGCACAGAAAACACGAGTTGCAGATACCAGACAACCTGAGCCATCATATTACTCATGTCTGCATACTTCCCCTGCAGAATTTGTAAAATGCGTTCACTTGCGACCGGACCCTCGTCACGCAGGAGCGCTGGGAGAAGCACGAGTTGCGCTGAAAGCCTGCTGATGTCAAAATCTGCAGCGTGTGCTCCTAAAAGCCCATTTAGGTCGTTTGACGCGAAGTTTTGACCTTCAGCAGCGTCAGACAAAATGCGCTCGAGGCTAATCAGCTGCTCCATGCCATGCTGTTCAAATCGCCGTCGGATCTCAGTAGTATACGATCGATAGCGGCAAAAAACTATTTTCTCTGTAATGACTTGCCGTCAAGCGCTGCAAGCTCCTCAGGCTTGTCTGTGAATTGAAGCCTTCTGGGCAGCTGCGAATCTCTAGGCGCTCGAGGTTCCTTTAGACCTAACTCTTGCTCTTGAGTTCGTCCGCTGCCACAGGACGTCAAATGAGGCGTCAGACCGCAGCCCTAACAAGCGGTCTCAAAGAGCCTCTGCTGCATCTTTTGCTCTTGCAGCACGGTAAACTGGGCGTTGAAGCATCCTATTCCTCGCACGGGCCAAACAGGTCTATAGAAAGGTTGATGCCCAATAAAGTTTCGAACTTCTTTAATAATTTCTCATATCCTTTTAAGGCTGTCTTGCCGGTGCCACTGAGAGAGCTTTGAGCTTGCACCAGTTCCTGCAAAGTTGCCTGCATCCTTTCGTACGAACCTTTCCGTTGATTTCACTCTTACTGTCCACCTCGTTGGACACAGTGGTAGCAGTAGGGTGTTCTGCCTAGAACAATCTTGCTCACCGGCATCATTACCCGGGGGACAACGCTCGAATAAACAGTCGTCCTGTTCTTCGATTCGAGTATTGCATTGGAAACATCCTTTACAATGTTGAGAGCGTCGCCGATGACATCGCAGTTCCTTGCGACCTCCTGTAGTGCCAAGTCTAGGCAGTGTTTACTGCAGTGCACAAATATTGACCGTGATTCAGATTTCGTAATCCTTTTCTGCCTGCCAGTGAATCTGCCTGCCATGTTCGCGGGCCCGTCAAAACAGTGCTCCCTTAGGTTCTGAAAGTCCAGGCCCAGACGCAAAATCATGTCCCTCAAGGCTTTATACAACGCCTCGGCTCTGCTGTCTGGTGCATTGTACATGCCAAGAAATTCCTCACGAACTTCCAGTGTTATCTCGTCTACCCAACGCACACAAAATGTGAACTGCTCATTGCCTGTTACGTCGGTGGTACCGTCAGCAATGATTCCATCAAACGGACTGCATCTGATGTCTTTGATGATGCCTCGCTGAACGCTCTGCGCCATAATTTCTATGAGCTCGTTCTGTATGTCGCTGCTCAGCCACCTATCTCGCTTCTCCAGACATTTCTTCAAAGCAATCACGTCTTGCGATCGTTCATCTAGCAGATCAAGGAGGTTGTCTTCGTCCTTCGTTTGCCCTAGTAAAGCTTGATCTGTGCAGCATAGGTAACGCACCGAACTCACTATTGCATGCAGTGCCTGCCTGGCTTCCTCCTGCTGTCTGCTGCTGTGTTGAAATAATGTAGCTGCACTACACGCATTCCTTTTTCTTTTGACAGTTGGCGGCTTGCGGAAACGCAGTGAAATTGGCTCTTCTCATGACACTGAAATTTTTCAACAGCCTTTTTCCAATTACTGAACCCGTTGTGAATGAAACACAGTTACACTGCTGTAACGTTTTCTTCTCTTTCCTTGAAAGCTATTTGACACAAATTGCAAAACACGACGTCGCGTTCGTAGTCGTACGACAGCCACGTGAATTTCTCAAACCATGCACATTTACAGGACCTCCCGGTCTGGTTCGTTGGAAATTTGTAGCTCTTTGGCGGCAGTGATCGAACATCCGGGGGTGTGTCGTCATGGCTTGCGATTTCCTGTCATGCTTGGGATCTCTGTAAAAAGTGAGATAAAAGGGATTATTAGCCGATCAGCACTATATGAATCCTTTTTTTGATTACTGTATATACTCGTGTAGGGTTCGCACTTTTTTTCCGCGGTTCTCACGGGGTGGTGGTGGTGGTGAAAACATTTATTCAGAATGGACAGGCGGTAATCAGCCCGTAAGGAACTGATCCTTACAAGCACTAGGTGGAGGTCCCTAGTATGGGACCCTAGTGGCGGTGGCCGCCGCCCGGGCGCGCCGGACTAAGGCTTGTTGGGCCTGTAAGTCGTGGCAGCCGAGCAGGGTCGCCTCCCAGTCCTCCGGGGTTGGGTTGAGGATGGGGGGAATAGCCAGGTTGGAGGGGCAGGCCCACACCATGTGATAGGTGTCAGAAGACACCGCACAGTACGGGCAGCTGCCGTTAAAGGAGGGGTCAAAATGTTTTTGTGCTGCCGGGCACAGAAATGTATTGGTGAGAAGGCAGAGAAGGAGCCGCTCATCCGCCTTCTTCAGGCCTTTACATGGGCGAGGGTTGTAATACGTTGTAATATTTCTGAAGGTATATATCGGATTAGGATCGGGTTCCTGGTCAGGTGGGGAGGAGAAAACAGCCCGGTCAGAGAGCGCGCGGGCGGCTGCGTCTGCTGCATCGTTTCCTGCCAACCCCTGATGATCAGGGGCCCATATAAGGTAACGGTATGCGGGGTCAGTATCCTGTATGCAATTTTGATAGATTCGAAAGGCTAGGAAGGGAGTGCAGCCTTGTTCGACGTTCCTACAGGCCCCTCGCGAGTCGGTGATTATGTATTTTAAATCGGAATGTGAGGCCGCGAAAGCAATCGCGACCTCTTCTGCTTGTGTTGCACTGCGGGCTCTGAAGGTGAGGCCGTTAACTGTGTTGCTGTTGTGAACTACCGCGACCGTGTACCAACCCCCGTGGTGAGGACCGGAGGCGTCCACGTAGTACACACCTGCTTTGTTGCCATAATGTCGGGCTAGGGCTTCCGCTCGTACCAGGCGCCGACCATCATGGTCTTCGTGTGGCATGTTGGCTGGAAGAGGCCGCACGTGGAGGGCACGTCTCCACAGTTCTGGGATGTGAAACCTGTCTTCCATGACAGTGGAGTGTTGGATATGGAGTCGAGCAAGAAGGCGGTGAGACTCCGTTAGCGACAAGCACGTGTACTGGTTTGTAAGGTGCGCCTCCCGGAGCTCCCGGAAAGTATTCACCACCACAAGGGCCATAAGCCGGCTGTTCGAAGTAGTGGCGAGGAAGTCAAGGGCACATTTAACAATTTTGCGAAGGATGACCTCAAGCGCATCCTCCTCTTGTTTCCGTAGGTGGAGATAAGGAGTCGAATAGAGAATTCGACTGGTTACAAAGGCATTTGCCAGCCGCAAGGCATCCTTACTTCGTAACCCCCCGCGTTTGTTGGAAACCCGGCGGACCATGCTGCCCACCTGGTCCTCCACCTTACGGAGTTTGGCCAATGTAGTGTCTGGCCGTCTGTGTTTGTGGATGTAGAGTCCGAGTACCCGTATCTGATCACTTTCGCGTATGGGGCCACTCTCAAGAGAAAGAGATATTTTAGTTGTGCACTTTTGTGAGCGGCGGAGGTGCACAAATTCAGATTTTTGAGGGGAACATTGAAGAGCGCAGCGGCGGGCGTAGCGGTCCACTATCGTCGCCGCTGTTTGCAGGCTGGTTTCAATGTCCCCTGTGGTGCCATGCGTGGCCCACAGAGTGATGTCGTCAGCGTACAAGGCGTGCTGCACGCCGGCGACACCACTCAGCTGGGCCGGCAGGTGCATCATGGCCACATTGAAGAGCAGCGGGGAAAGTACCGCGCCTTGGGGGTTTCCCCGCGTGCCGAGTAGATAAAGACCATGGTCTCTATCTTGGATTCGGATGTAGGATTGACGATCCATTAAAAATCCAAGGCGAGTACTACCCGGTCATTATGGCGGCATTCGAGGTGGTCTAGGACTTCCCGATTAAGTTGCAGGAGGACATCCTGTGCAGATCTGTGTGGGCGGAATCCGAACATGGTGCTCGCAAAGACATGTTTGTGTTCAAGATATTGTCACGGACGCCGGTAGGACGTTCTATCCCTGGCAGAACAGTACCTGGCGAGCACACTGGGCAGAGCGCAGCCGGCAGGCACTAGCACCGAGCAGAAGAGGACGAAGTCCGGCGCGCGACAAAGGTCGAAGACAGACCGCACGGGGGCGCCGGTAGAGTGATGGCTAAACTAAGTGCGGCAATATGCAGATAACCGATCCCGCACCATCGTCTCCATTACTTTGTCCACACAGGAGGTGAGAGAGATGGGGCGGAGGTTATCTGTGTCAATTGCTTTTCCGGCTTTAGGGATAAAAGAGAGCCGTTTTACAGTCGATTGGCAAGGGGGTGTCCCCGCGCCAAACTGCATTAATGTAGTCTAGGAGGGACTGTTATGCTGAGTCGGGCAGGTTCGTCAAAAGCTTGACGGTGACCTTATCCCTTCCTGGCCCAGTGCCTCGTTTCATTTTGGCGAGAGCCGCCCGCAGATCATGGAGCTGGAAAGGTTGATCCAGCTCCGTGTTCTCTTTCCCTGCATAGTACGCAGATGCACGGTGGTCTTGGGCTGTACACAGATACTGCAGTCCCGAAGTTTCTGTGCCAGTTGAGTTGTGTTGCCAGGGAAGCGTGCACGGCTCGCTGCAAATGTTTTTGTGTTTCGGTTCGTGTTTGGGTTGGGTCGATTAGGGCTTGAAAGAGACGCCATGTGTCGCGGCTGGACATTTGTCGTGCGGCCGTGTTGCATCTATCCACCCAGTTGGAGTCGGCGAGTTGGGCCGCGTACTCTGCCGCTTTCTGGGTAAGCTCGGCAATTCGAGCTTTAAGCTGTCTGTTGTGTTTTTGGCGTCACCAACGGCAGACGAGGCTGAGACAAGCTTCCCAGAGGTGTAGAAGGTGGTTATCCACGTCCGTGACCGCCTCTGAGAGCTAGATCTGAGTTTCACGCGAGCAAAGGTGTGTCAGCAGCTGCTGGGACCATGCTTGCTCGGAAATGGGTGTATTATCCAGTGAGTGAAAATTTTGCCTGAATTTCGTCCAATCTGGGATACGGGCTTGTGTTCTAGGACGCTGGAGAGGGCATGTGCGTAGTGTAAGGATGCAGTGGTCGCTACCGAGGGTCTCCTCGGTGTTGAGCCAGTCCGCGTGTCGTATGTTACGAGTGAAGGTTAAGTCCGGGCGCGTATCCCGTGTCACGGAATTCCCTAGCCGTGTTGGGTGGACGGGATCCGTGTGGAGGGTGAGGCCCAACGTGGACGCAAGTTCCGGCAGCTTACGTCCGCGCGACTCCTTCTTACGATACCCCCACAACTGACTTACATGGAACCGGCGTTTTTCCGCTAAAAATTTCTGCTACAGCGCAGCCCCGATTACGCGTCCGTTTTTTACGCGACGATAACCATTTTTATGACGAATTAGCGACGAATCCTTCGAATCACAATGCATTAAATGTGAGGATTGTGCCCGCGTGATCTGCGCGATTAGCACCCGCAGTAAGACAGGTTGCTAGCGGTTGCTTCATCACTTTATTACTTTACTGGCAAATTTCACATGATCCTAAGTTAAAATCCACCTAAGGTGCGGCGCTTGTGACGGCTTGGAGCGGCGTGTCACCGCCCAAAAAACGCGCCACTTGCGTTTGCTTGCACGGTGAGGCACACCCAACACGCTTGCACCCCATCCTGGCTTTTGCACAGCATGACGTTCTGTCAATCCTTCCTGGTGCGAATGCCGAGCGAGCTAGCGTCGATGACGGACCGCGTGTGCGGGGTTCCAGGCCGAGCACGGCGCGCGGGACGACGCGTTCGTGGTCGTAGCCGGATGGATCCGGATCACGGCGCCGTCGGTTCTGAGTCAGCGACGCTTGCCATGAACATGACCGCTGGTTCGACACGTGCGCGTCTTCGCAACCTTCCTCCTTCCCCTCTGAAGGATGCTCCCGCTGCTAGGTCGCCGTCGAGACACCTGCTGTGTGGGCGTGTCAGGTTTCTCTCTGGGGCAAGCGTCTCTTGCCGTTCGTACGAGATGCAGCATTAAACCTTGTTCTTGTTAGACGATGCCATCGTCTTGCTGGAACCTGCCGATGCTCTCCGCGGGACACCAGACCGCCAGGTCAACGCTACCCTTGGGGCTAGCGTGCGACAGCGGTGGGATGTCGCAGGCGAGCCGCATGAACAACCGGTATAAAGGTGAGTTCACACTGGCGAGTCGTGCGAACTTCTACGACGCTTCGCGGGCCGTCGCCTTTCGGCCATTCGTCCAATTTGAACGGTAGCCAGTGCCGTGACCTGATTGGAGGATTTGAACTGCTGGCTGCCGCAACGGACACGGGCGGCTATAGAAACGGAGCCGCGCTCAACCCGAGCAGCAGACGGGCAGCAGAAGAGCCATCACGCCGGAGCTACGCTCGCCGCCGGGGCCGCCCTTCTTCTGTGTGCTTGCCCGTGGTGCTCTTGTCCCTTGTATCATGTAAAAGCCCTTGTACATACTGTACATAAAAGTCATTTGAGTCACCGTCGCCTCGACCGTTTCCTGGCTCGGACACCTAGTCCCAACAGTGGTGGCAGCGGTGGGATGCCCCAATCCCAACAGTGGTGACAGCGGTGGTATGCCCAGACCCAACAGCTCCCTCCCCGCTTTACATGTGCTTTGGAAGTCGTAACTAATTGACCGAAATCGGTCGCGTGCCGTTTGCGACTCGCCAGTGTGAACTTGCCTAAGTCTACATTTGGTAGGTATATGTGCTTAGACCGAAGCGGCGAGCACCGCCGGTCGGGCGAACCGCATCAGCTACCGGGAAAGATTGTGGGTTTCTGCGTGGACACAGGCCACCACCCACCGCGGGTTCGAGCTTCGCGCGAGCCAAGGGCCCCGATCAGCCGTCACCACACACACACTGGGACACCGATGCGGTGCACTCAACCTCCGCTGGGAGGAGAGCGATTCGCCGCAAAGAAATAGGCCTCCAAGTTCACCAAGGAGACGTTTATTCACGTCGTCCTTCAGCAGTACACACAAACTCAATCGTCACCCCGTCCCGGGGGCGCGCGAGGAGCAAGGCTCCGCTGCGCGCACGAAGCGACCAGAGCAATGCGCGCCGCTAGCACGCCGCTGCAGGAGAATGTCCCCGCGGCAGTGCTGTGATCGCTCTCTCGTGTCGACCGTTGGGCCGGTTGCGAGAGAGAGTGGGCAATCAACGCAAGGTACGCCTGTCGGAGGTCGCTGGACCCCGCTGGACAGGCTCGAGCCGCTGCAGGTCAGAGGACACGTGCGGGCGAGCTCGAGTATGCACTGGTCCGAACGGCAAAGGCCGGCACGGACAAAACAGTAGCGTACGCACCTTACGCTGTCTCGGAGGGATCTCTCTCTCTGGGCCCCGCTCGGACGGTCGCGCGGCGCGCGGCCGCCCAAAGCGGGGTCCCGAATTCCCGCCAAAAGGCGCCAATGGCAAAGGCCCTTGGGGAGCCGGGGCGGAGCTGTGGCTAAATGACAGTGATTAGTCACCCAGCCGCCTCTCCACCGCCTGAGGCGGGAGCAAGAGAAAGAGGAGAAACAACGCGGGCGGCCGGCACAGCCGCGCAAAGGCGACGGCGGAAAGCCAGGATTCCCACATCCCCCTCTCCTCAAATGCCCTCCTACCCATCGGCAAAGCACGCGGCCAAAAAATAAAGAAATCAATACACAAAAAAACTACACTTCAGTTCCAAAATAAAGAAATGAATACACAAAAAAAAACTAGCTACACTTCAGTTCCAGCCAGAACAATGTAAAAAAAAAACAAACGAAAAACAAGGCAAACAACCAAACACTGGCATACGCTTCAGTAAATCAAAACAGCTTGCAGATTATATACACGGTACACAAGATGTGAATTCCACTGTACAACTATGCGACAGGTGGATGTCAGCCTCAAAGTTCGATGGCGCGGCCCAGTAGGCCGGTCGGCGACTCACCGCTCGCAGACTTCAAGTTGAACGGGTTGGGAGGGCCGACGACTGATGGCGGTCTTCTTTCCGTTGATGTTGGGTGCGTTGATGACGACGGGGCCGCGGCAGAGCACTGACCTCGCGCCCTTGGACACGACATCACGTTCGGCACAAGAGAGTTAGTGCACCCCCTCCACGCCGGCTCAAACGGGCGAGAACGTTCGGCGGCGTCCTGATGTGTAACCTTGGCCACAGCGAGGGGTCCTTCTCGTCCTCGTGCAGAAGAACACAACGGCACAACTCACAGGCGTCGCCTCGTCTCATGGTTACGCGCGCACACAGCCACAGCCACAAACACGCATACACCGGCACGTGCGCGGACGCTGGTCGGCGACAACGACCCCCCCATCAGAAGCGTCCAGAGGCGCCGCGGCGAGGGTCAAAGGGTGCACTTTCCGCCCCCCCTCGCCCCAAACGCCCCGCCAACTTCCCCTCCATACGGGCCGCACAAAACTCGCACCGCGACACACGGCTCCTTAACGAGCCCACCACCCACAGTCGGGCCGGAAATGAGAAAAGGCTCGCTGTACAAACGACACCTAATCCATTCTATTCCTTCCAGAAGATAAGAGCAAGCACGAGCGGGCTGAAGTTTGCCTATGTACATCTCGGTACGTTAGAACGAAAACAGACGAACAAGCGGGAAACTAAAGTGGCTAGAAACTGACTCAAGCAAACAAATAAATAAACTGATAAACACACAAGGCTGGAACTGATCATGCTGCCAAAACAAACAAAAAAAAATAACACACCGTGCTTCGCCTAGGTAGGGCCTGACGAGAAAGCTCGCCAGCTAGCTGAGGCTGCGTGCCTTCGGTTGCGGAAAAGTCCGCCGTCCGGCATCAATCACACCGGTGACCGTCGCCTCAGATTGTACCGGTGCTCCGTACGCTTGCGTTCCGCAGCACCAGTTGTGCCTTTGCGCTTGCCTTTGATACCAATGGGTACCGGCGCAAGCTCGTCAGACCGTGACGCGTAGGCCTTCAGATCTGCGATGTGGGCACGGCTGGTTTTCCCCGTAAGGGAATCCTCCAGCAGGTACGCGAGTGGCGACCAGACTCTGACCACTCGGTACGGACCAAGCCACTTAGGAGCGAGCGAGGCTGAGAACCCCTTGCTCGCATCGCTAAGGACGTGGTTGCGCTTCAGGACAAGATCACCCACCTGAAAAGTCAGGCGGCGGTGCTTGCGGTCATACTGAGCCTTCTGTTGGGCTCTGGCTGCCGCCAAACTCTGCCTTGCTCTGTTGAGAGCCCGACCAAGCCGGTCCCGAAGCGTGGACGCATAAGCAGAGCAGTCTGCCCGCGTCTGCTCATCCCCGAGCTGGCTCTGCACGACGTTTGACATCGGATTCGCCAGCTCCCTCCCGAAATTGAGGAGGGCGGGAGAGAAACCAGTTGAGCGATTCTCAGCTGTTCGGATGGCGAACGCGAACTCGCTCAAATGGTCTGCCCAATCCTTTTGACACTCGGCAAAGGCCGCCAGCATTGGCTTGAGCGTTCGGTTGATTCGCTCGGTCAAGTTGGACTGGGGGGTGGTAGGGTGAAGTGGTGTAGTGCTCGATTCCGAGGGAACGGCACGTGTTACCGAACACCCGAGCGGTGAAATAGGACGCATTGTCCGTGATCAGTCTTTCCGGAAAGCCGAACCGACAGAACACTTCCTGGAGTTTATCCAGCACCGCTCGTGCTGACACTTTCCGAAGGGGGTACAACTCAACCCATTTGGAAAAGTGGTCAGCGACTACCATCAGGTAAATGAACCCCTGCTTGCTCCTGGGGAAAGGCCCCATCAAATCGCAGGTGGCCATCTGCCACGGACGCACACTGTCAATCGGTGTCATCATTCCAGGCGGCTTGCCGCCCCGTGACTTCACCGCTTGACAGACATGGCAGGAACGGCAATAGCGGAAAATGTCACGCTTCATGCCGGGCCACGTCACCGATTGACTCAGTTTTGCAAAAACTTTGGAGCCACTCAGATGACCGGCCAGTGGTTCGTCATGAGAGAATCTCAACAGTGCACCCCTCAGACTTTTGGGGATAACCACCTTGAACGGGTCGATGGACTCGTCATCGGTGGCTATGTATTTCAGCACGAGCCCGTCATTGTCCAGCAAATATGAATCCCCGGGGTTCGCCGCGACACACGCTGGCTTCTGCCCCCCTGCGCCCGCTACAATACAAGTAGCGTCACGGCGCTCCGTCTCCCTGAGACCGTCGCTCACCTCGCGACAAAAGGGGTCATTTTGCTGGGCTTTCAGTAGCTCTTTACGGCTGAAAACGATTCCAGTCATCCCAGAGGGGAGCATGGTCTCGTCCCCACTCAGGTTTGCAGCCAAAATTTCCGTTCGCGTCGGCACTTCCAAGGCGCTCACGAAGAGCTTTGCCTCTCGTCCGCTTTGCGAAGCGCTGCTTGCCTGGTTAGCGGAATGGGTTAACCCGTTTGCGGGCTCCCCCTCCTTGCCGCCCGGCGGCTCGTCCGCTGTTTCGCCCCCTCCGCCTACAGGCGTCAAGGCGCCGCTGGCGAGTGGGGCACGGGATAGCGCGTCAGCTACCACGTTTGTGCTCCCCTTTCGATACTGCACGGAAAAGTCGTAATGCTGTATCAGGAGAGCCCAGCGCGCCAGCCGACCCGCAGGCTCGCGGAGCCGCATCAGCCAGCTGAGCGCACTGTGGTCTGTCTGCACCACGAATTGCGTTCCATCAAGGTAGACGTCAAATTTGCGCAGTGCAAACACGATGGCGAGGCACTCCTTCTCGGTCACGGAATAATTCCTCTCCGAGGGCAGCAAGGAGCGGCTGGCAAAGGCCAGCGGTTGCAGCACGCCATCGAATTCCTGTAGGAGAACTGCTCCTAAACCCAGATCGCTCGCGTCAGTCTGGACTACGAACTGTCTGGTCAGGTCGGGTAGCCTGAGCTGCGCTGTCTCGGCAATGGCACTAGACAGGAGGCGAAAGGATCGCTCTTGCTCGGGCCCCCATCGCCACGCTGTAGTCTTTCCCAAGAGCTTGGTCAAGGGTGCCTGCACGCGGGCACAGGACGGGATGAACGACCGATAAAAATTGGCCATTCCCAGAAAGCGGCGGAGGCCGCGTACGTCCTTGGGCGCGGGAAATTCGAGTATGGCTCGAAGTTTCTCCGCATCAGGCTCAATGGAGCCCTCGCCCAGCGTGAACCCTAGTAACTGAACCCGGGTCCGCGCTATTTGGGCTTTCGCAGGATTCAAAGTCATCCCAGCAGCCCGTACCCTCTCGAGCACGTCGGAAATGTGGCCTAAGTGCTCATCGAAGGTTCGTGAATAAATCACGATATCGTCCAGGTAGCACATGGCGTGGGACCATTTCGCTTCCCCCAGGACGCGGTCCATGAGCCTCTGAAAAGTCGCAGGACCATTGCAGAGACCAAAGGGCATACGAGTGAACTCAAACAGCCCTCTGTGGCACGTGAACGCGGTCTTAGACCGGTCAGTGTCAGCCATCTGGACCTGTAGGTAACCTTTGGAGGCATCTAGCGTGGAAAAGTACCGCGCGCTGCCCAGGTTTCCTACGATTGAGCTGATCGTCGGGAGCGGATAGGCATCCTTGCGAGTCAGCGCATTCAGACGGCGATAATCCACACACAAACGGTGGCTGCCATCTTTCTTAGGCACCAACACCACCGGAGACGCCCAGGCGCTGGACGAGCGGCGGATAATGTCCGCCGACAGCATCTCATCCAGCAACCCATCAATCATCTGCCTTTTCGCAAGGCTGACGGGTCTAGGGTTGCACTTCAAAGGAAGCGCGTCTCCAGTGTGGATCTTGTGGCTCACTAAAGTGGTACAGCCAGGTTGATCCGTGAAGAGCTCATCGTACTGACGCAATAGTGCTGTCAAACGAGCCTTCTGTGTGTCATCCAATGTTACCGCACAGGCGGCCAGCGGATGTGGTGCCTGGTCGTGCCGCGCCGCTCGGTCCCTAAGGGGAGGCTGAACGACGGAACGCTCGACACAAGGGCGTGGCCCTGTCCGCTGAGCGTGGCACTCTCCGAACGCCTTCACTGCGCAGGCAGATACTGACGCCGGTGGGCTAATGAACGGCTTAAGCTGGGAAAATGGTCCGTCGCGATAGCCGCCATTCGCAATGTCCACCACGATCCCGGTTTTCAGGAGAAAGTCCCGTCCGAGAATCATGGGCACACTGAGCCCTGGGAGATGGATGAAACGCGTGCGTCTCGTCCGCTCTCCCCACTGACAGTCAGCCTCGCGGCGCCAGCCGAATGGGCTACGCCTTTCGCAAGGTTGAATGAGCGCACAGAGTGCTTTTGCAAGTGGGACAACACCTCTTCACCGAACAAGGAAGCGCTGGCTCCCGTATCCAGTAACGCCGAAAATTCGCGGCCAGCAATGGTGACCGGAATAAATGGCGCGTGCGCATTAGCAAGGCAGCTTGCTCTGTACGCAGAGGGAATTAGCAGAGATTGGGCCGGTGGTCCCTTTACGACCGACCCCCGCCGCCGTTTCCCTGCCTCGCAGGAGGCCTGGCTACGGTGCATTCTCTTGCTAAGTGGCCCCTCTCTTGGCAGCGGAAACAGCGCACACCGCCGCGAGCTTGGTCGCGGGACAATGGCGCCTCTCCCTGCCTGGGTTCGCCCGCTGCACGACCAAAGGGTCGGCCGAGTCGGGTTTCCCCCTCCGCTGTGCGTTGGAGCGCTTGGCGCCCCTCAGCACGCGTTTCAGAAAACGGTGCAGCGCAGGCTGCTCGTCTCCCGTACGAGTAGGGATCGAGAGCTCTGTCGCTCAACTCCCATGCCTCGTTTTGCCCGCTAACAGCTGCAAAGGCAGGTTGTGCGGGTGGTCGCCGGTTGGGTAAGGGCAAGGCCCCTCTCCATGCACAACGTGGCTCAAGGGCCTCGCTTGCCGGCGGTGGCGGACGATAGGAGCGCGCGGCGAGAATGTCGCCTTGAATGCGCTTTGCCTCGGCGGCCAGCTCCTCCAAATCTCGGAATCGGCCGCCGCGCAGGTAAGCCGAAAAGGTCGGATGTGCCTGCCTGATCGTCCTTCCGACACGCTCCTCGTTCGAGGCTCGGCGATTGAGAAAAGGTCTTCCATCGCACGAACATACTCTTGCAGCGACTCATCCGGAGCCTGAGTACGGAGCTCCAGCTCTCGCCGCATCCTACGCTCGTAGTCAGCGGGCAGGAATTCGCGCAGGAATGCTGCACGGAACTCCTCGAGAGTCGCTGCCCGGTGGCCGGAAAGCCGATGCCACCGAGCTGCCGTGTCAGTCAGCGCTGCGGGGATGATGTGTGCAAGCACCACCTGCTCAGTGAGACCCATAGTTCTCTGATAATGGGTGAGGGACTCAAGGAAATCACGGGCACTGAGTAGGTCATCATACCCGCGATATGTTGGCATGGGCAACTTGACCGCGGGGTGAGACAACTTCGGCGTGGCCAAAAGCGTCCCAACAGCCCCTGACAGCGACTGGATCATCTGGGCAGCACTGGCTAGCAGCGCCTGCGCCCCAGCCTCAGTGGAGGTTTGGGCGGGCTGCACGAACGAGGGAGGCAAGGCTCCTAGTTCGATGAGCGGCGCGGTTTCCGCAGGGAACCGGGCCAGCGCCTCGCCGCTCCCAGAGCAGAATTGACTGCTCGCGGGGCACGGCTCCTGCTGTTCGAAACTGCCGGTTGCGGCAGCGTGACACGAACTGCTTTCGCACTGGGCGGAAAGCGTGCACAGCTGAGGCATGTGACCAGCGGATGCACCGCAGGGTGCTTCCGATACAGCTCCAATGGGAGCCGCGTGGTCGACATTTTGGGTTGTGTCGCCGTAAACCCCAATGGGGGCCGCGGCCAACCACGGTGTCTGGCTATTCGAAGGAACAGCAGCCAGCGGATCAAACGACGCTACAACTCCGTAGGGAGCCGACATGTAGCTGCCGAGTGCCCCGCTGGGGGTAGACATGGTGCGCAAGCGTGATCGGCAAGGCGACCTGCTCGGCTAATATGTCATCAAAGGCGTAAGCGCCAATGACTTAGCACGTTGGGCGCCAGTTGTGGGTTTCTGCGTGGACACAGGCCACCACCCACCGCGGGTTCGAGCTTCGCGCGAGCCAAGGGCCCCGATCAGCCGTCACCACACACACACTGGGACACCGATGCGGTGCACTCAACCTCCGCTGGGAGGAGAGCGATTCGCCGCAAAGAAATAGGCCTCCAAGTTCACCAAGGAGACGTTTATTCACGTCGTCCTTCAGCAGTACACACACACTCAATCGTCACCCCGTCCCGGGGGCGCGCGAGGAGCAAGGCTCCGCTGCGCGCACGAAGCGACCAGAGCAATGCGCGCCGCTAGCACGCCGCTGCAGGAGAATGTCCCCGCGGCAGTGCTGTGATCGCTCTCTCGTGTCGACCGTTGGGCCGGTTGCGAGAGAGAGTGGGCAATCAACGCAAGGTACGCCTGTCGGAGGTGGCTGGACCCCGCTGGACAGGCTCGAGCCGCTGCAGGTCAGAGGACACGTGCGGGCGAGCTCGAGTATGCACTGGTCCGAACGGCAAAGGCCGGCACGGACAAAACAGTAGCGTACGCACCTTACGCTGTCTCGGAGGGATCTCTCTCTCTGGGCCCCGCTCGGACGGTCGCGCGGCGCGCGGCCGCCCAAAGCGGGGTCCCGAATTCCCGCCAAAAGGCGCCAATGGCAAAGGCCCTTGGGGAGCCGGGGCGGAGCTGTGGCTAAATGACAGTGATTAGTCACCCAGCCGCCTCTCCACCGCCTGAGGCGGGAGCAAGGGAAAGAGGAGAAACAACGCGGGCGGCCGGCACAGCCGCGCAAAGGCGACGGCGGAAAGCCAGGATTCCCACAAGATCCAGGGGGGGCCGCGCCCCCGCTGGAAAAAAGTTGGTGTGAGGGGCGGCCGCCTCCCCCCCCCCCTGCCCCCCCCCCCCCGGTTCCGGAGTCCCTGGCTCAGCCTAGCTCGCGGCAGGAAGTCGAACCAGCGGCTTATATCGGGGGCTGCGTATCATGCGCGGTTCGGGTGTCCACCAAGACAAGTGAGACTTACTGCGTCATTTCCTTTCCTCGAAAAACTAATTTTCGATTTGTCCAACGGGCAAGGCGTCGCGCCGAACGGGCGATGACGTTCCGTGGACTCCCTGGCAGCGCTGCAAGACGCTGTCGCGTTCCACTCTTAATCAAGAACTCTAGTTTGGGCTAGTTGGTTTATGATTGACAAGGAGAGCGGCACGATATACGGGGACAAAAGAGAAATATACACGATCGTATCGTGGCGCTGGTCCTGTCGTGTATGTTCCTCTTTTGTCCCCGTATTTTGCGCCGTTTTCTTTGTGATTCCAATCTTAAAGGCGGAGCTTAAGCCTCCTCCAAATTTTAACAGACTTTTGACCTTCCGCCGAATTTTATTGTGTCTCCCGAAGTTCACGAAGGTACCTGGCACATCTTCAAGGTCGCAAAACGGGACACCATGAGGACGTTTGCCCGTATCCCAAAAGTCCTCACTTCGGAGCTCACGACGCTGACCAGGCTCATCAATGCATCCCCACTTTTTGTTCTTGTCCTCATTAGATTGGCTCTTCCAAGTACAAACGCCGCTACAAAGTGCTTCCTGTCGTCCTGCAACGACAGCTACACGCTGCGAACTCAGAGAGTGTCTCCACCTCCCATCGTCCCGGACCCGTCACAAAGGGGCTGAGAACAGAAGCGTTTGCGGGTAGGTAGGCTGGAAACGCTGATTGGTCGATGGGATGCGCTTCTCCGTGACGTTTTTTGACTTCGCCCTCGTTCTCAACCGGACATGGCGTCAGCGCGCCTTTCTCGACCTCTCCCTAGAGCGCCTGGGGAATCGCTAGGTGCACCCGCCGCGCCGCGCGTGCGTGGTGAGCGGGCATTCGTTTCGTGATCCTCGGCGCGCTCGTTTCGAGGCGTGTGCAGCTATGGCGTTCGTGCGTGGTGCGCTCGTCGGCGACAGCCAGCTGAAATTTCTGTGCACTTTTTGCTTGCGGCTTTCGCCGTTTCGCCAGGAGCACGCGGCTAGTATCGTGCTCGTATTTAAAGTTTTTGCCGCGGCACTACAAGGATCCGCATCAGGCGCGCTTTGAGGACCGCCGTTTGACAGCTACGCTGACGCGCTTGTCGGGCGTGCGCATTCTCAACCCCGAGGTAAGGACTAAACTACATTGTCGCAAGTTTTCTCGTGCATTGAGGGCTCACCAAATTTCGGTGCTTGTAACGACACTTTTTTTTTTGCAGCATCGTTCCCTGGATATGCTTCTCGGAAGCCGATGTCAATGTTCGCCGCGGACGCTGGGCCTACTGCTCGCCGCCACGCCGCTGTAGGTTGACGTTGAAGAGCTGCTCCAAACGGCCCTTTTCAGGGCCGCTTCATTGCTTCCTGGAAGATTGCGGGCATCAATCTCGCGGCCGTGTTCCCTCTCTTTGTCGAAATCGGCGCCAGACATCAGAACCCGCGCTAGGCCTCGTTGCAGGGTTAAACGAGTGCAGTGTGGCTTTAGAGAAGTTATGACTTGCGCTTAGTCTATCTATATCATTCATTCAGTGCAGTGTGCCTTTGCTTCTTTAGCGACTTCTCACGCCTTGTCGAAATCGGATTTAAAGCTCACGCCACGCCTCGTTGAATGGGTTAACCGAGTGCAGCGCCTAGCTTTGTTGTTTTTTTTTTTGTGTTCTAACCTGTAAGCAGTGCACCTTTCTTCGCTCCTTACTTTTGTTCTTTTCAGTCGTTTCCTGAATCCGTCGAAAAAGCCGGGCTTGCCGGATGATTGTTCGCCGTGAATGGAACCACGAGGCGATCGCATCTGCATACACAGCACGACTTTGTTCCCTCGTGTTTTTTTTAACAAGGATTGCTTCGACAGCTCGGGCAAAACGAGGACTGCGCACGCAGTGTCGTCGCTGCTTATTGAAGAGGCACAAAACGGATGTCGTCCTTACTAAAGGCCCTTCTCGGGGCCACCTGAGTGTTTCCTGGGAGACCACGCGCTTTCCGCCCTGTGCACATGTTCCCCTCATTTCCAATCATTTGTAAGTTGCATATCAATGAATTAATAAATCAGTCAATGCACTTTATTTACCAGAAAAATCTGGCTGGTCACCCTGGGCTAAAACCTGTGCACACAGCTTGACAAGGCCCAGGGGACCATTAATGACAGTTGAACGTAGGAAAAACAAGTTGGTACTTTAAAAGAACATGGAAACTACCCCAAACAATATAAGAGATAAACATTACAATCGCGCATTACAGTAAAGAAAACGAAAACACTTTGACAGCAGACATACAGTATCAATTTACACTATAATACATACAAAAATTACGACATTCAGCACTATGGCACGAAATATAAAAACAGCACATAAAGCAAAAAAGAGAGTGCAAGTTACAATAGTACAGATAGATTAGCTGTTTACATTTACATATGCATAAAATTAGTCCTCGGCTCCTTGGGCCTCCTTCAAATCCTGCAGAAGGCTTGAATTTGCAACTGCTAATATCAAAGAAGATTTAGAAGAACTTCAGTTTGGGGTACATGGTGCATAGTACTTGAGAAAATAAACAATAGCGCCTACAATGACACACACAGAAGAACGATGCAGCACAAGCGCTATCCTGCGCTCTACAGTATGGAACTGTGACTGTGAAAAATGAACCTTCACGTCAGTGAAATATGAGTCTTTAGGCTGTCTACAAATCGTTATTACAGAAAGAAAGAAATATTAGTGAATGTTGTGTGAGAGGCTTGCATATTACTCTGTTTGTTTATTTGTTACCCCTCAAGGCCAGTGGCATTACACAGGGGGAATGGTAAATATACGAAAACAGAGAAAAATACAGTTGATTACATGAATATTAAACAGCGCCTGAATATACAATGTTAGCTAGTGCTACGCGGAACTGCTCATAATTTTCAGTGCCGGCAACTTCTGCGGGAAGGTGGTTCCAGTCGCATGAGGTTCGCGGCAGCGATGTCTGCGAGCAGCATTTTCTATTGCATGACCTACTTCCGACTTTGTGATCATGATCAATGCGGCGGGATACAGAAATTGTATGGGGGATGAGGTGATCACGAAGAGCGGGATGATGGTACAGCTTGTGGAACAGGGTGATACGAAACAATTTTCTACGCGATGTCAGTTATGGGAGGCAGATATTAGACTTCATAGTAGTTATACTCACTGTGCGGTTGTAGTTAACAAGGATTAAACGCACAGAGTTATTTTGCACCAGCTCAAGATCATTAATGAAGTTGTCATGAGCAGGGTGCCATACACGTGTTGCATGCTCGAGTTTTTATCGTATTAGTGTTTGATAAAGCAATAGTTTCAAATTGGAAGGAACGTTAAAGAAGTTGCGACGTAAGTAGCAAAGCATGCGATTAGCATTTTCAATTATGTTCTCGGTATGAAGAGACCAGTTAAGATATAAGTAATGTGGATGCCGATGCACTTATATGATGAGGCTGATTCCAACGAAATGTTATCGATGTAGTAGTGAGGTGGGACGGAAGTTTTTCTAGATACACGCATGACTTTGCATTTGTTCATATATAGCTGCATTCACCATTCTTCGCACTGAAGTCAGTGGCAGTCTCGTCAAGTAGTCCCCTGCTTTGTACGTTCACCTTGTTAGCGGCTGTCTTATTTCACACAATTCGTTGTGATTGTCGAGGAATCGTGTTCCTGCCTTGCCGCCACCGTTGTCTGGCCATGCCGCCGGCGCGGCGGCGACGGCGGTGCCATTCACCTGCGGTTGCGGTGGCCAACAACCTCGTCGGCGGGGGAGGGGGGGAGGGAGCCACCCATTCATGTCTTTATCCCACCATGGGACATAGCAACGCCAGCGAGGGGACCATCCCTTTCTGGCTTGACAAGGAGCGCCGACCAGCCGCCTTGAAGGAGGGGACTGAGGGCGGAACAAAGCCACTTCCCAGAACTGAGAAATGAAGGCCGCTAACCCCACTGGTGAAATGTCCGGGCAGGTGCTTTGACCTTAGTGGACATGTCGTGGCGGGATATCTCAGACGTCGACTCGTTTCCCCTGGTATCGAAATGAATATTGCTCGCGTAAACGTTAACATTCAAAGATTGAGTAATGGTATAATGTCTATACCTTTCGCCATTTATTTTTCAATAACAAAGCGCAAACAAATTTTTGTGCAAATAAAATAAAAAATCGTTGTTTCTATTTTTTCTTTTTTCATATACAGCAGTCTGTCCGCTCCCCCTAAAACCACTCTCTGTGACCGCCACTGACTGAAGTAATGTAAGGTTGTTAGTGTTGGTTATTTCTCTAAAAATGACGCAAACATCAGCGAATAGGTGAATATGAGAATCCATAAGAGAGATGGGATCATTAATGTTAAATCAGGAACAGTAGCTAGGGTCCAAGAACTGAACCTTGTGGAACTCCGGAAGACACCTCTGTAAAACAGGTGTTATAACCGTTAGCAAAAACTTATTGTGAGCGATTAAGTAGACCTTCAATCCATTTCAATAAGTTACAGTCAATATTGAGATGTTTTAGTTTGTGAGCCAAAAGGTTGTGACATACATCGTCGAAAGCCTTCGAAAAATCCAGAAATATACAGTCAGTTAGTGATGGTAGGTCTAGAATACAGTGCAATGCATGTGTAAACTATATTAACTGCGTTTCGCAAGAGTAAGATTTTCGAAAACCATATTGCGCTGACATAAAAAAGTTGTTCAATGAAAGGAAGTTAACAAGGTTGGTGAATATTATATTTTTGAACATTTTGGGTCAAGTATCGGTAAGGGATATGGGACGATAATTAATAGGGGATGCTTTGCTGCCGGATTTGTAGACTGTAACCACCTTTCTGATCTTCCACTCAGTAGCAGCGTGTCGTGTCCGGTCGCTGTGTTGAATGCAGCGAAAGACGCACACGGTACTTTAAGACTTCGTTTATTTAAAGCCGATGAGGGTGCGACCAGCGTCGACCGAGGCAGGAGCCGAACTGGCCGCCCGAAGAAAGGAGGGAGCGGAGAAGCGTCCACGGGAGGGAGTGGCTTCCCAAAACAGGAGGAGGATGCGGGGGCGCACCATGGGGGGGGGGGGCATCTGGCGACAGCGTGCAACGAGGGGCAAGTGGTCGTTAGGAGGAGGATGCGAGTGGTCGTTAGGAGGAGGATGCGGGGGCGCACACACACAAAAGCAATAAGGGGACACAACACTTCCTTCCCCCTTAGAAAGTTGCCTGGTATCGTGCAGGGGGTCGGCGCTCACGCGTGGAGGCGCGCTGGCTTTGTGCGCTCGGGGGAGAAACACTTGTAGGCTGGCTGTTGTTCGCTGTGTCTCCTAGGTCTGTCCTGGGCGAAGTCTCTTCTTCCGGGAAGAGGTGCCAGGCTATGTGGGAAGATGGTGCACGTGTTCTCTCCGCTGGCGGACAGCTCTCAGACGGCGTCGTAAATCTACGCAGCTGGTTGAGATGTCGGCGTGCTACTGTGCCATGTATGTTGACGAGCCAAGAGCGCAGGCCTATGCGTCTGACAATTGTAGCTTCCTCCCAGCGTGGCTTTTTCAGAAACTGTCGGGCGAGGACGCGCTGCCCCTCATTAAGCGTGCCGCAGCGCGGAATTGCTTTTTCTTCCCGGAACGTCTCTGCCTTTGGCTCGGGGAGGATGGCTGTGAGCTGGGTTCGCATTTCACGCTCGAACATCATTTTCGAGGGGGTCTCGCCTGTTGTGCTCTGAACCGTCGTGTGCTGCTTGAAGAGAAAGCGCGCAAGGCGGCGCTGCAGCGAGCCTGTCTGATCTCTTTCAAGGGCGCGTTTTAGCTCGGCTACGTAGCGCTCGGCTTGTCCGTTTGTCGCTGGGTGGTAGGGGGCCGATGTAACTGATGAGATCCCGTTGTCGCGATAAAACTTGAGGATCTCCGCAGACACAAACGGTGTTCCGTTGTCCGACACTACCTTGCGCGGCAGGCCGAACGTTGCAAATAGTGATCGGAGGTTGTCAATGACTGCTGCCGAAGTCGTCTGTCCCATTTGCCTTATCTCAAGCCACTTTGTGTAGGCATCTACGACCACAAGGAAAGTGCAGCCCTCAATTGGTCCTGCAAAATCAATGTGCAGTGTGTGCCATGGTGTGTCTGGCTTTTCCCATTCTGGGACAGGAGCTTTCGGCGGGGCGCTCCGGCTGCTCTGGCAAGGCTTGCATTCTCGCACCACTGTTTCGATGTCGTTGTCAATGCCAGGCCACCACATGTAGCTTCTGGCACACTTTTTCATTGCAACGATGCCCCGATGTCCGGCGTGGATGAGAGACATAGCTTGTGCGCGTAGTTCTCTCGGCATCACAACTCGGGACCCAAATATGATGCAGCCGCGATGGGTGCTCAACTCTGTAGCTCGCCTGCGGTAAGCGTCGAAGTTGTCCCCTTTGAGTTTGTGCACGTTGCCTTGTTGAACAGCTGTGTAAACTAGCCGGAGAGCTGCGCACTTCTGCGTAGATGCTGCAACTGTGCCTGCTGTAAGCAGAGGTTCTGGCAGTGCTTCGAACATCAGAACGTCTCCTGGTGGAAATGGTTCGTCAACAGTTGCGTCTAGTGGCAGACGGCTTAGCGCATCGGCGTTTTGATGTTTACTCCCATTGCGGTAGACCAGAGCGTAGTCGTACGCTGAGAGTTTGATGCACCAACGTGTCATTCGCGGAGACAAAGTTGGTGGCATAGGCCTTTGTGGTCCCAGAATGCCCAATAGCGGTCGGTGATCGGTTATAAAGGTCACCTTCCGGCCGGCAATGTACTGGTGAAAATGTGTCGCCGCGTAGACGATGGCTAGCCCTTCTTTGTCAAGTTGCGCGTAGTTGCGTTCTGCTTGCGACAACGTACGTGAGGCGAAGGCGATGGGAGCTTCCCTTCCTTGCTCGTCAGTTTGCGATAGAACCGCGCCGACTCCGTACGGTGATGCGTCGCAAGCCAAAAGCAGAGGCTTCCTTTCGTCGTAGTGGCGGAGGACTGTACATCTTCGAATCAGGTCTTTCAGGGCATCGAATGACTGCTGATGGCGTGGCGACCATGTCCATGTCACATCTTTCCGAAGGAGTTGGTATAAGTCGTTGGCCACGGTAGCTCTTTGTTCCAAGAACCGGTCGTAGAACGTCAAGAGTCCGAGAAAAGCCTGTAGCTCCTGCTTGTTTGTTGGAGCTCGTGCTTCTGTGATCGCTCGCACTTTGTCCTCGGTAGGGTGAATGCCTTCCGCATCAATTCGGTGTCCCAGAAATTGCACCTCTGGCACCGCAAAACAGCATTTCGATTTGCTTATGCACAAATTAGCGTTTGCTAGCCTTTCGAGAACGAGCTCTAGGCGCACTGCATGCTCTTCAGTGGAAGTGCCACTGATGATGACATCGTCAAGGTAGACACAAACTCCTGGGATGCCCTGAAGCACTGTCTCCATGAATTTTTGAAATATGGCCGGGGCTGCAGCTACGCCAAAAGGCAGTCGCTTGACTTTGTACAAGCCTTTCAGTGTGTTAATTGCCAATAATTCAGCAGTTGACTCGCTCACCTTCAGCTGCTGATACGCCTGGGTGAGGTCCAATGTGCTGAAGACTCTTGCGCCACGTAGTACACTGAATACTTCTTCAGGTGTCGGTAGCGGGTAAGAGGACGCTTTAGTCGCAAGATTGACGGTGCTCCGGTAGTCTCCGCAGAGGCGTATGGTTCCGTTCTTCTTGCGAACTACGACAAGTGGTGTGGCCCATTCTGAATGCTGCGTCGGCTCGATGACACCTTGCTGCTCCAGTTTGTCCAACTCTTTTTCAACTGAATCTCGGAGAGCAAACGGCACCGGCCTGGCCTTCAGAAATTTGGGTTGCGCGTTGTCCAACAACTCCAGTGTGACCGGGGGCCCTTCGTTTCCTGGAATCTCTTCCGAGAATACTCTTTCGTATTTCTCTTGCAGTTGCTCAACCATGTTCTGGCTCGGCGTCTGGTGTATGCCGCATATCATCACGCCTAGTGGAGAAAACCAGTTTCTCCCTAGAAGGCTTGATCCTGTGCCCTTCACAACAAGCAGAGGTAGCGTATGGGTCTGGCTGTTGTAGTTAACCTGCACGTTGGCAGAGCCCAATAGTGGCAGATTCTGTCCTGACCACGTTCGCAGGTGCGTGTCGTCTTGTTGCAGGGCGGGTGCGTCAGATGGCCATGAAGTTCGGAACGTGTCCTCACTGATCAGAGTACAGGCTGCGCCGGAGTCCACCTCGAACTTAATCAGCTGGTGATGTACGCTTACTTCTGTAAAAATCTTCGGTCGCGTGCCGAGATTCATGGTGTTCAGGTCGTACAACACAGATGGTGTTGCTGATGTTGTTCCATGGAGATCAGATAGCGGCGTATTCTCTGAGGCGTTGACGCTGTGATTAGGCTGGGAAGGTGACTTTATCTTGGCAAGTCTCCGTTTCGTAATGCATGCTCTTTCGATATGCCCTCGCTTGTGGCAAAAATTACACGTGGCTGACTGGAATCGACATCCCTGGGGGTTGTGTTGGTCGTCACACCGCCAGCAGCGTTGTGCCTTTTTGACCGATTTTACAACAACAGAAGGCTTGCGCACCTGGTTGCTTGTCTGGTGTACCGGCTCGGTGTTCCGGCGAATCCCTCTCTGCTGGTGACCGGCGCTCTCCGCTCGAACGGCGATGTCGTAAGCTTTGCTGAATGTGAGGTCCTTCTCAGCGAACAGGCGCTGCTGCAGTGACTCGTCACTCAGTCCGCACACAAATCTGTCGCGTAACATCACGTCCAAGGGAAGCATGGTGGTGTTAGCAGAAGAAGCTGCGTCTCCCTCCTGCCCGGTAGCTGTTGTCGACAGCGTTCCAAAATTGCAGTCGGCAGCGAGCTTCTTGAGCGCGGCTACGTAGGCGCTCACAGTTTCTCCTCCCAGTTGATCTCGTCGTTGGAAGCGAGCCCGGCTGTAGACCTCGGATGGCCTTGGGTCGTAGTGCTTTTGCAGCGCTTTTACGATGTCGTCGTAAGACACTGCCGCTGGTGTGCTTGGCTGAATAAGGGCGCAGACAGTATCGTAGGTCTGCTCCCCGCACAGCGTCAGCAGGTTGGCCCTCTTCAAGGCTGGGTCTGTGATGTTGTTAGCTTCAAAGTAGAACTGAAGGCGTCCAACCCACGATGACCACGATGAGCCGTTGAACTCTGGTATCTGATTGGGAAACCCTCGCGTAGCCATGGCTTGTCAATAGCGTTGCGTAGCGCGGGTCGAATCCACTTTCTCGTCGCCACTGTCGTGTCCGGTCGCTGTGTTGAATGCAGCGAAAGACGCACACGGTACTTTAAGACTTCGTTTATTTAAAGCCGATGAGGGTGCGACCAGCGTCGACCGAGGCAGGAGCCGAACTGGCCGCCCGAAGAAAGGAGGGAGCGGAGAAGCGTCCACGGGAGGGAGTGGCTTCCCAAAACAGGAGGAGGATGCGGGGGCGCACCATGGGGGGGCATCTGGCGACAGCGTGCGACGAGGGGCAAGTGGTCGTTAGGAGGAGGATGCGAGTGGTCGTTAGGAGGAGGATGCGGGGGCGCACACACACAAAAGCAATAAGGGGACACAACACAGCGTTGACTGGTCAATGCTGGAAAAGTTTGGTTAGTATAATGGGCGAATAAGCTGCAGTGCTTTTTAAGTAACGCAGTCATAACCCGGAGCGGAATGAACACAGAGTCCATCAATAAGCTTATTCACACCAGTAGGAGCAACAGTTATAGGTGGCATGAAAACATAGTTGAAGTGGTGAGTTGTAGGCATATGTATAAATCAGATATGGGTGTATACATCAGATATGGGTATCAGTTTGCGCGGTTAAGAATCGTGACGCAAACGTCGGAAGGGATGGGGTCGCCTAACGGGTCAGATAACGCAAAACTATCGTCGGTGGAAGGATTAATGACCCGCCAGAATTTTTGACATTGGTGGTTACATGTGAGTGGAAGTGCTTTTAGCGCTTTTGAGCGCCTGAACATACATGTTGGAAGCCGCTGAATACGAAGTCCGAGCACTCACTAGTTGGCGAGAACTTTACGATGCGGTAGAGGCTTTCTTTTTGTTAGATAAACGTTTAATGTGATTATTACACCAGGGAGCTATTGAGTGGGTGGTGGCAGTGCGTTCAGGAGTGTATTGTTCTGTGAGTTGGGTGACTATAGCTGTGAACATGCTCCAGTTGGTTTGAATGCTGCGGACACCAAAGCTATGGGAAAGCATCGATAAAAAAAAATAGTTCATTATTTATCGCCTGATAATTTGCTCCGTTGTAGTCTCGTATTATTATTTTTTTCTTTTTGTTAGTGTTCGGAGTGGCTAGATTAATGTCAGAGTGCATTAGCAAGTGGTCGCTGATGCCTGGAAGGTATGTAATAGGTAAGACTATGTCAGATCGATTTGTCAGGATTAAATCTAGCGTATTAGCCGCGTTGGCTGTTCTAGTCCCTTGTGAGCACAAATTCACTAACGAGAATACTGAGCGCACATCTAAAAATTCGCGACTTCGAGACGAGAACGGGGACATTAAAGGGAAGTTGGTATTCCATGTTATCTTCGAAAAAATTAGATCGGCAAATAAAACAATATTGAAATAGATCATGATGCTTTGTTTTTAAGTGTTTCCATAAAAAGTATGGCAACAGATAAGGAAAGGCTTAGGTGATCGTGATCGAGGAGGTTAGAGTGAATTATAGTGCAACAGCTTGAAACAGGTCTTCACATCATTCATATGTACTAGAACATTGCAGGAGCCCGGACAAAACAAAATTACACAAATTACGTTTGAATAGAGATCATGGCAGGAAAGTGGATGAAATATAGCTAAAAGAAGAACTGTGAACCGAAGAAAAGTATGTAATGAGCCAGAAATATGCCTATCAAAGAAGACACTGCACTGAGAAAATGGACAGCATGAAATAAATGAGCAGCACAAGTGCAGCGTACAGGCCTTTATTTACCACGTCCTGGTAGTGTTAGCTCCACAAAGCATTATCAAAATTTTTCACAATTTTCAGTTTTATTTGCTTAGGAGAACGTTAGAGCAATAAGAACTTGGTTCATAAATGCACTTCAAATAATGCCATAAATCATCGTACTCTTCGTCCTGGGCCACAAGAGCTGGGGCTTCATGAGATAATTATTACGGTGCATTAACGAAAATTTCAACATGCCGTCAGCATGCAAAGATTTTATACTGGCGCTGAAAAAAACCGCATTTTTTTAATTTTCGCTGGCAGGAGGGAGTAACTTTCTTGACTGCGCTGCTTTCTTCCTAAGCAAATGAAAGACGTGTATGCCGAGCAAAAACAATTCGAAAATATGTAGCGTAAGATATAACACTAATGCACTGTGAAGCTTGATGCCTTATTGGTCTAGTAGAGTGGAGAGCTGGGCGAGTTCATTGGTTCACGATTGTAGAAAGAAAACCAGCGCAAAAGACGGGGACACAGAATTGGGAACACAGAATAGAGGAACACAGAACACAGCGTCGTCCTGTGTTCCTGTTGTGCGTCTCCGTCCTTTGCCCTTGTTTTTTTTTTCCTTAATTGGCCATGCACTTGTGGCAATTTAAGAGCACTTCCTGTGAATTTTGCACAAAAGTAGTGTATTTTTGCATTCACCTTTTTCACACGCTGAGTTGTTTTATCTTTTGGTCACTTACGAAGGGAGGAGTTAGTATAGAAGTAATTTACTTGGAGAATACAAGGAAATATATCTTTGCGATGAATTTTCTCATATTTTAATTCTGCCTGATGGGAATGCATTACGCGCCATACGGTGTTACTCACAACCAAACGCCCAGGGCTCTAAGTTGGGCAAAGCATGTATCATATATGTGGAAGTGCGAATATGGCTGTGGTGCGCTGGGCGTCTTGCATGCACAGAAGGAAGTGATTTGTGTCTAGACCATCCAGGAGGGAATGTACAAGGACGGGAGGATAGTAAAAGCGCTAAAAAAAAAAATCTAGCTGGGGCTGGAAACGCATTTTTGGTTCTAGCAAGTACCAACGTTGGGGAAAAGCAACCAGTTTTGGGCGCCTTGTAAGAAGAAAGGAAGGTTCTGGGAAGCGGAGGCAGGGCTGCGTACGGCGCACGCGAGGTCGCGGGGTCACGGAGTCACGCAGCAGCACATCGGGAAAAGGTTAAATTCTTCCACTCGCCACTCGCAGCGCACCGCAGAGCCGGCAGCCTTCTCTCTTGCCCGCCTACCAGCAACACCCTCTCTCCGGTTCCGGCCGGGGAGACGGACAATAGTCGCGGGCGAGAGTGAAGGGGGGGGGGGGGGGGCACCACATGAATGGCCTTAGAAGAATGTCACTGGCGCCTCCACTACGGCTCAGCTCCTACTATTCTGGCGCAGCCTTGGTTGCTGCGTTTCGCCGTAATCGCTTGTCAGCGAAGTGAACACTGCACCGTGCCTTCCCGTGAATAGTAGAAGCAGGGACGTTGCGGCCACATCGGCATTCGCAGGATAGCGCCGCCCTGTCTCTTATTTGCTCACTTATCCTCTGACAAGTCAAAAAGTCTTCCTGTCGTGGCACGCCATCCATGGCTTACGACACCACGTCTGTCATTCCCCTTCGTACTTCAAGCGTTTCTCTTCTTGCTATGAAAGTATTAGCCGTTGCGGCCACCAATTCAAGCAGCGAGAAAATGAAAGAGCGCCGCTCTTGTTTCGATCAAGCCATCATCAATGAACAACTTGCATATTTAGAGTGATAAATATCTATACCTTTATGTGTTGTGTCTTGTGTATAATCCCAAACTGTGACCTGGAATGCGAGGTCAAAATTTGAATGTCATTGAAATAAACTCATTTTCCTGAAATTCTCTTTTTGTGTCGTCGCCGCTTTGCAGGTCGGGCCGAGCACGAGCGTGCTCAGGGTCCTTCAGTGTCGGGCCGGGCTTCCTGTCGGTAGGTTAGGTCCCGGGCCGGGCGCGGGTTCGAAATTGCGGCCCGTGCACAGCTCTATTCAGAAACCTAATCACATTTCCTTTTGTGAAAAAAGAGCTACGTGCAGAGTTTAAATGGTGCAAGTATGAAGCTACAATGAAGTCAATTACAGACTTATGTACAACAGCTAGAGGAATTTCAAGAGCATGCTATACGTGATGCTAGTTGCCTCAGTCACAATTGATGCAGTCAAGTATTATTTCGTATATTTTTTTTTACCCAACAGACATGAAATGTCTGAAGATGAATATGTACCAAACACATCGAAACATCAGTTGTGATGCCTGAAAAAAGTTGTACTGCAACATATAAATGCTCAAGTCTCGATAAGCAGGAATACTGAAGGGGAATAAAAACAGTTTTCTTTTGTTCGGGCTCACGCACCTGCTACAAACATATTCTTTATACATAGCAATAAAACTTGAAATAACTGTTTAAGAAGCCTTTTGGTCAATAGTATAGCTAAGTATGACTGAAAGGAGTCCGCAAGAAATGCACAGAAGCAGGCATGCGGTGTGACAGCGCAGCGCGACAGGTGCGCTTTTTAATCTCGCGCGCGCTCTGAAGAACATGGGTTTATGGTATATTGGGGTTATAACGTCAATCAATCCATCAATCATTCATTTTATTTCCTTAGAAAAGGAGGAGTACGGGACTAAAAGCTCGAACAGCTTGAAGAGGTCCGACCCCTTGTTATAGTAGGATACAACTTAAAAAAACAGCAGTTGCTAACACTGGGCCATGGTCCGCGGCGTCCTGTATTACTTCGCTGGCCAATCGCAACAGTAAACGAAATTAGCTTTTTGATGTTTGACTATATCAAACATTCCACGTATCAAAATTCTAGCGCTCGGAATTTTTTTCTTGTGATAAGCTTCTTGTTTAGGTAACAAGAAACGTTTAAGCAGCGGACTACTTTTTCGTCGTGGAGGAATTTTGTGCGCGGAGGCTGAATGTGGGCGGAGCTTCACTGCAGACTTAAGTTGTATCCGACTATAGTTGGCATGACAGCAGGATGACGGCCAGTCTTACACAAAAAAAATGAAAAAATATCACAAAGCAACGGGTAATACAGAATGAAACAAGACGGCAATCTATCGGAGAAGCAACAAAAGGTAATACAGATAAATCAACACACATAAGCAACAATGGTGAACAAAATTAGGCGAATAGGAAGGCATGGTTTAGTCTTGTCGCAAAACGACTCAGGCTATGAGGGACGCCGTAGTGAAAGGGGTTCGGAAATTTCGACCACCTGGGGTTCTTTAACGTGCACTGACATCGCACAGTACACGGGCCTTTAGAATTTAGCCTCCATCGAAATTCGACCACCCCGACCGGGATCGAACCCGCGTCTTTCGGATCAGCCCCGTCCGCTGACGAGCGGTGGTGGGGAAAAATCTAGGGAAAACATGCCTGTCCCCAACCGGACATGACGTCACTAAATATCACGTGACCTATGACGTCACGCGTATGACGTCATATTTTTTAACCAATCAGCGTTTCCAGCCTACCTACCCGCAAACGCTTGTCCTCCTCCTCCTACCGGCGCTCCAGCCGGAACCACTCCCGGTCCTTCCCGCCCATGCACTCTAGGTTGTCTCCTCAACGCGAATCCTCCTCCACGAAAAATTAGGTGGGCTGGGTAGTGACGGCTTTTCACTCTCCGCGATCATTCCATTGGCAGAACAGGAGCACTTATCTCCTCTGAACGTCCCAAAAGAGGAGATAAGCGCACGTGTTTTAAATGTTACGGATGGTTTTGGGGGTGTGTTGATAGTATCCACAGAGGGTATAAAAAGACTGCGGCAAGAACACAGTAACACACACAAGCGCAGACTTCCAACTTTTATTCGAAAAGACTGCGGCAATCTTTTCGAATAAAAGTTGGAAGTCTGCGCTTGTGTGTGTTACTGTGTTCTTGCTCGGTCCTTGTTTTTGTTCGCGCAGTTTTAAAGGTGCACTGAAGAGGAATCTGAACTTGTCTTTTTGCCGCGGGAACTCGATCTACACGTTCCTAGCATTCTTAGAAACTGCGACTTATTGCCCTGTATGGCCGATTTCCCAAATTAAATCGAATTAACGGCCGGCTCCCGCCCTTTTTTTTGAATTCTGCCTCCTACGGTGGGCGGAGTCGACCAACGCGTGGAGTGCCTTTCACCCAGTCCCGTGGCGGCTAGCCGCTCTGCCATCGGCGGAGTAATACGTAGTAGTCCGTAGCAGCAAATAGTCCGCGCGTATTTTTATTTCTGCGGGTTATTTTGCGGCTATATTATCTGCGAATGAAACTATTTATTCATGGAAACCTAAAAAACAAAATAAAGCGAAAGCAAAGCCTCCACGGAGCTGGCTGAAAGGAACTTCATGCGTTGGTCGACTCCGCCCATCGTACGAGGCAGAATTCAAAAAAAAGGGCGGGAGCCGGACGTTAATTCGATTTAATTAGGGAAATCGGCCATACAGGGCAATAAGTTGCAGTTTCTAAGAATGCTTGGAACGTGCAGATCGAGTTCCCGCGGCAAAAAGACAAGTTCAGAATCCTCTTCAGTGCACCTTTAAATATGAACGATTCAGACCAATTAGCCCACCAGAAGATACTTTTGTTCTGTTTCCTTTCATTTTTATGGTTTGGTTTATGGGGGTTTAACATCCTAAAGCGACTCAGGCTATGAGGGATGCCGTAGTGAAAGGCTTTCGACCCCCTGGGGTTATTTAACGTGCACTGACATCGCACAGTACACGGGCCTTTAGAATTTCACCTCCATAGAAATTCGACCGCCGCGGCCGGGATCGAACCCGCGTGGAGTAGGCGCAACTATGTCGATATCCATGGCTATTGTGAAATCTGTTTCCGAGACGGGCAAACTATATCGACGTTCATGGCTATTGTGACGTCCGAACGAACTTCGCGGGACTCGAACCCACGACACGGGGCTCGAAGCAACGACCTTTGCGGGACTCGAACCCACGACCTTTTTTGCTATCGCTACCATCATTAATAGCATCACCACTAACACCACCACAATCATCATCCACGTTAAAGAACCCCAGGTGGTCGAAATTTCCGGAGCCCTCCACTACGGCGTCTCTCATAGCCTTAGTCGCTTTGGGACGTTAAACCCCATAAACCAAACAATCATCATCATCGATATCACCATTACTATCGTCATGACTTTCTGTCTTAACACTATCACTGTCAGTCGTTATCATTATCACTATCAGTAGCTGCCATTACCACTACCATCGCTACCACTCCCTATCTCTAACACTAACTGTCACTATCAGTAGCTATCGTTATTACTATCAGTATTTTGAACCTGTTTTTCGCTCGCGCCAATGCGCCTCCGGGAAAGCGGTCGCGAGCCGCAGTCTTGGAGGCTGCCATTGTTCGCTCGCATTGCGCTTGGTGTCACAGCAGCTGAACCGGTCTCGACTCGCTAAAATCGAGTTCATGTAAACACGTTGTCGTCGAGTTGGGTTTGGGTTTACCTTGCTCAGCTCGATCAACTGAATAAAACCGGCACTGTCGTGTTTATGCAAACAAGGCTACCCTATCGAAAAATCTCATGAATTCATGTGTCTCGTATCATTCCATATGTGTTACATACGAGCTATATGTGTCAGATACGTGTCTCGTATGAACTCGTATGCAGCCCATATGAGTTATGTGTGTCAGTATATGTGCCTCATATAAACTCGTATGCAGCCCATATGAGTTATATGTGCCTCATATGAATACATATAGGCTTCATACGAGTTCATATGTGCCTCATATGTGCCTCGTATGGACTCATATGGGCATCATATGAGCCATATGTGTCGAAAAATGCGCCTCGTATCAGCACATATTTATTTATTTATTTATTTAAATACCCTAAAGGCCCAAGTGGGCATTACATAGGGGGGGGGGAGGCATGAAAACAACACAACACAGATTATTGGCACACAGTAGTTAACAAATACAAAGAATAACTATATATACAAATTGCAAGTACAAAGCACTGCAGTCGCTGAAAGATACATAGGTTGAGCGTATAAGACTTAATGCTTCGACAATACTGAAAATATCACGGTGAATTTTGTAGGCCAAGGTGCGATGAAAGTTTTGTTTGGAAATGTGATAACTCAGTTTCAGAAACTATGTGAGCCGGTAACGAGTTCCACTCTGCCATAGATAATAGTAAGGGAGATGTTTGATATTTCAGTGTTCGTGCGAAGATGGGTTGCACTTTGTGGGAATGATCAGACCGGGATGAAACATGATGGGCAGGGGCGATGCGATCAGCTGTCAAAGGGGAGCCATCGTAGTACAAGGAATGAAAAAACGATAAACGAGAGAACTTGCGCCGAGTGATAAGGTCGGGAATACTGATAGTTTGCTTCAATAATGACACACTTTCATAAGGTGAGTATGAAGAAAGGATGAACCTCACAGCTTTATTTTGCACAGGCTCAAGACGGTTAGTTAATGAAACGCTACTGGACTCCATATTAAAGATGTTCTAAAGCTGACCTTATGAGTGTAGTATACGCGCGAAGCTTTGCCTCGGGGTTGGCAAGATATAGACGACGTTTGATGAGTCCCAGTTTCTTAACTGCTTTGTTTGTAAAGTGATTTATGTGGGTGTTCCAGCTTAAATCACAAATGTCACGGATGAACACATATGCTTCATACGAGTTCATGTGTGTCACAAATGTGTCTCGTATGAACGCGTATAGGCTGCGGACGAGGTCATACGCGTCACAAATGTCACGGATGAACACATGTGCTGCATATATAGTAGTTCACGCGCTACGGAAATGTGACTTGTATATATGTGGCATACCTCAACTGACACGCAACACTCGTGCGTACACAAGAGCTCCGATATGCATCGTATCAGCTTACATCAATCTCGTGCGAAACAGATAGCCGCTGATGAGTGCTTCTTATAGAGTGGGCCTTGCTGTTTGAAACACGCGGAAAAGAAGGGATGAACAAGCGATTAACAACTGCCCAACCAGCGCATAAAAAAACTCTTGGCCTGTTTCAAATATTTCTCTCCTTGATTCTCTGCTTGTGCCCTCTTGTTGTAAACAGCGCCTATCCAAACAGTATGACGTTATGCGTTTCCAATGTGCTTGGACAAACGTTTAGCTAGAAGGCAAATATTGCCTTCTGGGCTTAGTTGAGCTGTTGAGCGAATAACGCCAGGTATTTTCATGCAAGAGCTCCGACTGTAGTTAACAATAGGTGCGCAATGAGAGTACTACCATGAATGGTGCAGGAGCTGTGAAAATTAAAATACATACAAATATCAGATCTTTCAGTGCTTATCACAGAGCACATCAAGATTCACAATATCAGTGGAAGTGCAATCGGCTGTAGTTCAGCTCCTTAAACCTGACAAATAAACATTTGACCTCGCACCTAACCGTCGAATTCTAAAGTAGTGGGAAGCGTAGCGTAAGTCTTGTCATCCAAATAAAACGCAATCGTTTTCCATGTCAGCCGTGGTGTAGTGGTTAGTGGAGTGAGCTGTAGTTTTTTTTTCGTGTCCAAATTTTTTTTTACTTTCTTTAGTTCACTAACTTCAATGGAAGCTATTTTATTGTTAATTGCCTATTGCTAATTGCTATTTATTGTTAATTGTTAATTCCGTCCCAGCCCTTCCCTTTCTCAATATTTGTAAACCAGACACATATGACACATATCACACATGACACATATCACACATATGACACATATTCCATAATCTCGTATGAACCAGACACATATGACACATATATAAGATTTTTCGATAGGGTAGAACCACGGAGGATGAAGAAGCAGAATCGAAACCGATCACACGTCAATAACTGATCTATGAACAGGTGCTGTATCTTAATGGAGTACAATTGTGTTCAAATAAACTGGCACACTTTTTTTTTACTTTCTAACTTTAGTGTAAATCTATTATTTTCGGGCAGACGAAAGTTAAAGATATGTCTACGTTTCTTAGCCTTAAGATGACGTAGTCGAGTAGTGCTTACGCCGGCCGACGGCTTCGCATATTATTAAATGCAGACTCAATATTGCGCCGAAATATTTTGGAATCGGGCACGTGTTTAATCAATGCTGAAGCATTAAAAATTACAATCCGGCACAGTCATTTTCTTGTCACAACCCCTTTAATTTATACCTTTCATATGACGATAAAAGTTTGCCGTTTTTACATTCTAAAAACCTCTAGTGTCTACTGCTTTCAAGAGAAAGCTGTAGGCAGTATAAGTTGATTATTACTGCCAGCATTACACGTGACCATTTTGTGTCATTCTGTTGCGTGCCTCTGAAAACTGAGGTCAAATAATTTTTTATTCATTTATTATAAAGTGTGGCATTGTACAACCAGATTTACTGAGCAGGAGCACAGTTGTTTGTTCCATGCTTTAATAAATAATTTTCTTGATCAATGTTCTTTTTTCGCTGGTTGGCACATTAGTAGCATAAAAATATGTATTTTATAACCAAGCACCCTGTCATGTAAGAGCTGTACCATCCTAAGTTTACAGAATACGGCTGAGTAAATTTTTTTTTGTATTCAGGTAACATTATTGATTTAATGAGCCCACAGTTTGCGTTTTTGTCCTTTTTGCTTGCCAAAGCTTTGAAAAGCAAAAAGGACAAAGGTGAAAACTGTGGGCTTGTGCGCACTGCTATAAGCATGTCTAAATAAAGTCCGCAAAGTCCCACTAATGTCAAACATGAACGTCTACTGAGACTTACATCAAAGTGATTGCAGTTGTGTTCAAATTTATAGTCCAAGGTAAGATAGACAGGTTAAGCGGTGCGTATGACGAGGAGGAGGAAAGGGCTGAACACGATACTTTTCAGTAAATGGCGACACAGTTGAAAGAAGTGGGGCTGATTTATTCAAAGCATTGGTGTTAATATGACATCCTAGTCGAAATTAATAGGAAGAAATGAGCTTGGGCAGGGCATGTAATGCAAAGGCAATATAACCGCAAGGGTAACGGAGTGGATTCCAAGAGAAGGCAAGAGTAGCAGAGGGTGACTGTCACAAAGTGCGTGCATGCCTATTTTTCTTCTTTCTTCTCAGACCAAAGTGGCCACGGCTGGCCACGGCGCCGGTTGTATGCGGGCATGTCGCGACGCAGCGGCGATGATTTTGCCTCCCCCCGCGTGAGCGGTTGACCGCTAGCGACGCTGGGGGGTCAAGGCTACGCCGCCCCCTCCTCAAGATTATCCCCGGGAAGCGAGTGCTTTCACGAGGTACAGACGGGAAGCGGCCGGTTGAATGCCCCCACCACCTATTCCCGACCTTCGAAGGCTTCTCGTTAGGACCGTAGCTCTCCTTCACGTCCCCTTCAGTTTCTCCGTGTTTCTTCTCCCCCCTTCTCAACATCTGTAAATCGTTGGTGCACGGGGCCGAGAGGATTCGTTTGCTTTTGTTTGTTTTTTTTGTTGTTTGTCACGGGAACGCGGTGGCGGGAAAATCACGACCGAGTTAGTTGGCTTGGAGATTTCGGTGCGTGCGGACGTGTGTGAGGTCAGCCAGGGAAGTGGTCGGCAAGCGAGCCTAGGCGGGTGTCTGACGCGTAGAGCGCGGCGACGGCGGCCCCGAAAGACGCGTGGAAGACGCGTGACCCGTGGCCCAAGTTCGCCCGTATCCGCAACCCCCCATCAGCACCGCGCGCTTCCGCAGCCCGACGCTCCCTGCGACCGGAGTCCGGACCTTGCCACTACGCAGCTAAGCCACCGTTTCTCACCACTCGCTCTGCTCTTTTCTTTGTTCTGTCGCTGTTCTCGTCCTATTCTTTGTACATTGCTTTAATCGTGTAGCGTTGCTGTATAGCTCTCACTCTGATGTTTTCCTCTTCTTGTTAATAGTTGTTTGTGTTGCTTTCTCATTCTGTGCTTGTAATTTGCGTCGCGCTTGAGTATTTTCGCAATATTGCTTGGTTTGTTTTGTAACCGTTTGTTCTTGTTCTTACCCAAGTAAAAGGGTTGCTAAAGAAACTTGCCTATACGCCTCATGCCTCCGGTCAACGGCTAATCAGGCGTGGCCCCTATCGCCGGTCAGCAGTCGATCCTCATCTTTCTGCACGCGGGGTGGAGAAGTTTGTCGCTCCTCCCCCTCCGAACTTACGGAGAGTGCAGTAGTGGGCAGGTTGGCCCGAATAATTATAACTTCGGCGCCAACCGAACATCAAGCCGCCCACCATACCGTGACAGCGACAGAAAGTTAGATGGGTGGATGAGATTAAGAAGTTTGCAGGGATACGGTCGCCGCGACTTGCAAAGGACAGGGTTAATTGGAGAGACATGGGAGAGGCCTCTGCCCTGCAGTGGGCGAAGTCATGCAGGCTGATGATGATGATTTCTAAAAAATGTGAAGTGGACATGTGTGGACATCCCTTGAATGTTTCAAATAACCATATTCGACATGCACAGGCCATCCTGGGAATATTTACGGTTAGCTGGGAAACGGAGAGCTTCCATTTCATATCTGCGCTGGCGTGGCCGTTCAGAGTTTCTCGCGATACTCGGTACTTTTCTGTAAATGGCCTCACAGTTGAAAGCAGAGAAGGTTATCGGATTGGTGGCTAAAATCAAGACAACAGTGAAATTTCACGCGTCATGGCTATGTGGCTGGATCCACCGCCCAAGTTAAAGGGTTCAGCTTTCCATCCATCCATCCATTCCTAATACGATGCGGTCGCGTTTAAATGCACTGTAAAAGTCGACTCGTTTCAATTCACCCCCGTCTGACGCATTAATGCTACGCGTTTTCATATCGCATTATCGCTTTTTACATGAATGCGATGCGCCAGTTGCTGCGATCATGTAAAAACGGCAGGCGCGCGCGCACACAACCGAAGGCGCGAAAGCTAAACTATACCGCGACGGTGAGCGCACGGGTAGCGCTCAACGAGATGCACCTGCGCGGGCCGACTCCGAGGCGTTTGTTGCGATTTTTCAACTGCCTTTCAGCGCAGATACGGCGCAAAAGTGAGCAAATATTTGTAGTAGCAGTCTTCCGCCTTTTCTTATCCCATATGGTCGAAAATCGCGCAGGGTGAATGCGGTCGCCGCATATACACCGCTAGAGTGCACACGCGTCGCAGCTTCCGTACACGCAACACATTAATTACTGAGATCGAAAAGGTAGGGGCACTGGCGCCTGCTCACATTAGTTGGCGCGTTCACAGCCATATGTCGGCAGCGCTGCGTCAGACGCAGAGCAGCCGCTCTCGATGGCAGCAATATTTTTTTCATGCAAGTCCTATAGCACTACCGCGCGGGTGCTCTTCTCAGGGGCTGGCCACAAGAGGAAAGTGCAAGTTCATGCATGTCAAGCTAGTTTCTAACAGCGGGGAGCAAGAAAATCAGCCACTTTCGGAAATTCGATACTACTTCGATCGGAACTCGTGCAGTCGAACAGCAAATCCTATTCGCAAACTATTCCAAATTTCGAATATTTTCATTCCTTTAACAACCTTCACTGTCGTGGAAAGAGCGCGCAGTCAACACGCGAGAGCGCCGGCTCCAGTTTAGTTTTCGCGCTTTTTCAACTGCCTTTCAGCGCAGATACGGCGCAAAAGTGAGCAAAAATTTGTAGCAGCAGTTTAACCACTGCAAGGCTAACGATAAAAGCAAGGGACAGCTTCGTATGCACGACCATACGTAATCCACTAGCTTCTGGGAAATCTGCTTTCAGCATCCTCCACCATATGGGCAAGGTGTGTTGCTGGGCAAGTTGGTTGAGGTACATCTTGTGAGAAACAGCCCTAGCAGACAAAGGACCAGAACAAGAAAGACACACAACTGCGCTGACTAACAACTTTATTTCGGAAGGCAGCCGAAAATCGGAACATTTGTTTAGCCGCGTTTGTCTTCTTCGGGATTTTAGAATTTTTTGGAATTGTTTGTTTACGCTCTTTGCCTTTTATTTCTCCCCTTTTTTTCATTCCACCCTTCCCCCCCCCCCACTTCCTTTTTTTTCTCGCTTGTTGGGCTGCGCTATTGGTTATCAGTGACGATAAGAATCTTTGCGCGTGCGCATCACTCCCTCCGGTTCTTTATGAAAGGTGCGGATCGGCTGCCTTCCGAAATAAAGTTGTTAGTCAGCACAGCTGTGTGTCTTTCTCGTTCTGGTCCTTTGTCTGCTTGCGCTGCTTTTCACAAGAGGTTCACCATATGGCATGTCAAATATGAACTTATCACCATTTGGTGCACCAATCAGAAGTTGACAGCTCACGTCAGATGCGATATTCCTGCTGCAAGAAAGACAGTATATTCAAAAGCTGACACCAGCCTGTGCAGCTCACGCGCTGCATTTTTTTTTTGTCTTTTACAAAGTTCTAAAACCGTCAGAAATATTTTTGAGCTTTAGCAGACTTTTAATACTGATGTCACACGGGCACTTTCGATCGCGATCGAGTCGATCCAAATCGAACTCGATGCAGATCCGGCGTTGCTACACGGCGAATTCAATCGCGATCGACCGCGATCCAGCTCAACCATAGTTTCTTACTATTACTAGAAACTCTATGAGCTCAACCATGTGCTCAACCGCATGGAGCACGATAGCACGATCGAGGGTTACGGGATGCGTTGACAAGATGGCGGCGCTCTGCTCGCCCGCTTCGGAATAAATACATGTCACCGCTGGATTCTTCGACGCGATAGCTCGCTCAAATGGTAGCGGTTCGCTTTTATTTCGCACACTCTCGCCCACGCGTAGAGGTTTAAGCGATAACTAGCCCGTTTTTCAGATAATTTGGCGATTTTTAAGCTCTTAGGCCTAACTAAATGCAGTGTTACAGTGAACTAGAATATTCTAGTTCACTGTAGCAGTGTTTATCTCGCAAGAGCGACACCTGGCGAAGCAGTTGTCTTGCTTTTAGTCAGTTGTTACATTTTCTACTATTTGCAGTTTTTCTTCTTGGAACGAAAAAAAGGCTTACAATGCACAGACCCTAGCTACCAGTAATTACGAAAGAAAACTTCATCACAGAGTTGATGTGCTTTGGCGCCTTGTCACTAGATGGCGCTAACGTTCACGCGTGCATAGGAAGCCTACATGTTGCGCGCCTCCGTCTTTTTACGGACATGTAGGCTCTCTACGCGTGCACCGAGCGTTGTTTTGCTGTTCGCTATCGAGTCCACTGCTGGTTGCAGCAGAAATTAAGCTGCTTTTTCTGCTCATGGTTTGAAATTTTCACAATAAAATTTTTATTAACGATTGTTATTTTTA